>NC_134837.1:121338633-121638633 GCF_004210375.1 Tachypleus tridentatus
GCACAAATAGCCCACTGTGTAGCTCTGTGCTTAATTCAAAACAACAACATAAAGTAAATAAAGAAATAAAAATAGAAAGCCTCGAACAAAAAAACAAATTTTATACTATAAGCATAAATTTGGAAGATGAAAGATAAACACCGAAAATCAGAAGCTATAAATATGTACTAACAACTTAACCACACTTTCCTTTCTAAACCAAATAACATCCAACAGACTCGAAGCTTTACTCTGAGGAAAACAAAAGTGAAACCTGTGAACCATATTCGGTTGGTACGTTTGTATTTCTTCCAGTTGTTTCTTTATCAATTTTGCGCAAAGCTACTTGAGGGCTATCTACGCTAGCCGTCCCTGATTTAGTAGTGTAAGACTAGAGAGAAGATAGCTAGTCATCACCATCCACCGCCAACTCTTGGGTACCAACGAATAGTGGGATTGATCGTCACATTATAACGCCCTCACAGGTGAAAGGGCGAGCATGTTTGGTGTGACGGAGATTCGAACCGCATCCCTCAGGTTACGGTTTACTGTTTTTTAGCATCGCAATACCAGTGCTAATACGCTCGCATAAAATACTTGCGCTCAGTGGGGTTCAACAGCCTCTTCATTGTTATAAAGACCTAAACTGTTTCTACTTTCAATCCAACCCGAAAGGTGGAAGGGTAGACACTAACTGATGAGTGTGATTTATGACTATACGAGCTGAGAAATGTTCAACATTGTCAATTTTAACACGAACAAGTGACTTAGTCTTAAGCTTTAGGGAATATAACACTAAATTTTTGGGTTTGTTTCTCGCAATGAACTAAAACAAACAATATAGTGGCGGTCATACTTTAGGTTATTAGCGCGTCCATACTGTAAATTCAATTATCCAAGGTCTGCAATCCATTGCCACAAAAACACGCTTCGCATTTTGATACCATGGAAGCGCTATAAGTAAAAGTGATGAATAAACCTCATTATTCGAAGAAACAAAAGAAGGTTCAAGAATTTATGGTGTGGGCTATTGACTATATATTTTATTCATTATCAAATATTGTTTTATTATTATTATCATAAATGATAATGATAAAATTTGCATTTATGATTGGGCGAATTCCTAAAATAAACACGTAGTTTCTTAGGTCGAATTTAGTGTATCAAATTAAGATTATGACATATAACTTTTAAACTTAATGATCTCTACGAAACAAAAATAAAATGCCTAAAATAATAAAATATTCATCTAATTTCTATGCTTTCAGCTTATTATAACCTTCGTTCAAATTTAGTGTTAGGTTCTATATATATGTAGGCTTAAGATTTTTCTACAGCAGATGTCTGATTTGTTGGCGATAATTTCGAACAATAAACGGACAGCACACAACCCACTTGTTTTAAAATAATGTTCAAAAATTCTTTACACTAAAGAATATCACAGCTGTATCTAAGACCCTAAATAATTCTCTTTTCTTGTCACAAGTCCACTTAGCTTGATTCAATTACTTTAGGATCCAATTGACAAGACGAACTATATTCCTCTACTCGGGCCCGGCATGGTCCGGTGATTAAGGCACTTAACTCCTAATCCGAGAATCGCTGGTTCGAATCTCCATCACACCAAACATGCTCGCCATTTCAGCTGTGGAGTGCATTATAATGTCACGGTCAATTCCACTATTCGTAGGTAAAAGAGTTGACGGTAAGTGGTGATGACTGTCTGCCTTCCCTCTAGTCTTACACTGCTAAATTAGGAACGGCTAGCGCAGACAGCCCTCGTGTAGCTTTGTGCGAATTTCAAGATCAAAAAATATTTCTTCTACTCTTTTCGCAATAGTACCAGTGAATAATTCATTTACGTCACAGTTCACACAGAATGATTCAGTTACTGTGAAATACCTATTGAGAAGACAATTTATTTTCCTTGTCTCTGTTAAACTGTGAAACTCACTTTAAAACATCGCATGTTACTGCTAAACTAATAATCACACAAACTAAACCCACTTTCACTAATTTACTTTTTTCTGATTTCCTCCACTTAACTTGGTGACTAACACAGTTATATCCAGCTTTAAATAACTGTTTCTTTGTTCACATCAAAAGTTCACACAGGCCGATTCAGTTACTATAGAACCCAACTGACAAGACAGATTATTTTACCTGTCTATGTTGTTAAAATACAGCTGTGAACCACACTACAAATATCACCCGTTAAGGCTAATCGCCGGCTAACTTCACGTTTACTTTTACTAAGTAACATTTCTCTAATTGAACTTTATTCTAACTTCACTTATGCTCACTTAGTTGTATATATATATATATATATTTCGTTCACCGAAGACTCGAACTTCATATAAACTACGCGACGCTATAATGGGACAATACTCGTTCAAAGTAACAAGAAACTCGTACAGAGTCATGTAACAACATTTATCACAACCAACAATTTTAAAACAATCAAATCTCAACATCCCTATCATGAGCAATCATTAAACATAAACTTACAAAATAAATATAATAATAGTACTTAAACTATATCTAACACATAGCCTTTGAATAATCCGCCTTCGAAGAAGTAGAAATGAAGTAACTGGGCAGCTGTCATGAACAGAGTTGGAGTTACGTAAGCTAATAAACAAATAGGAGATTTCACCAATGCACGTCAAGAATGCTTTATCTTAACGAAATAAATGCTTCAAAACAAACAAATAATGAAATAAGAAAACCTTTAAAGTGAAGTAAAATTGTCAACGTCATAATTTTTCAGTGTTCCTTTTGACACTAACAAGTTCACTTACACATTCGTTATACTTCATACAAGACTTCAGAAAATGGAACTGACGTTCGACTAAGTGGGACCTGACACTGTAATTCGATGCATATTTATAACGTAACTGGGAAGCCCTTGATAGATAACGCTGTTCGAACTAGATAGGAATCAAACAAAATCTTTAACCGAAAATACCAACAAGCACATAACAACATGAAAATCAATACAGGTCTCTCTTTCACGTGTTAGCCATTTTGTAACAACTACCCATCGCAAATTGTTGGGCCACTCTTCTACCAACGAATAGTGGGATTGACAATCACATTATAACCCCCCCGGCTGAAAGGGCGAGCATATTTGGTTCGACGAAGGATTCGAACCCGGGACACGCAGATTACAAGTCGAGCGTTCTAACCACCTAACCATTCCGGGATCTTTATTTCAGAATTTTACCATTCTGTAATAATTCCACTTAATCACAAGGTGTTCAAACACTTGGAAAAAATATAATTCATAGAACTTTTCTTGTTACGACATTCATCCTCCACTGAGACAATCAATGAGTCTCTGAGAATTATCCATTTGTTTATCTCTAAACTAAACAATGATTAATTCGCTGTTCCGTGCACGTAGAAGGGAGAGAGCCACGAATTTGAACGTTATGATTCACCAATGATTTAACGAGAACACTAATGCGTCACATTCATTGTAAACAGTTTCTACAGCGTATATCGCCGATGTTAAAGTCGAAATTCTTAAATTTCTGTTCTTATGGGAATGGTGACAATATAGAGAGAATCAGTCAAACATATAGAGAGGAAAATTATAAATGGAAATTATATTTAATAAATGTCATACCACATGGGATTCGACAGGTTCAAGCTTTAAGGTGTATGGAAAAGAAAAGTCAAACGCGAAAAATTAACTCTTATTTTACATACGTTGTTTGTTCTCCTTATAATTCTCTGTAAGAAATAGTTTGTTCTCCTTATAGTTCTCTGTAAGAAATAGTTTGTTCTCCTTATAGTTCTTTGTAAGAAAGTTTGTATTCCTTGTAGTTCTCTGTTAGAAATAGTTTGTTCTCCTTATAGTTCTCTGTAAGAAATAGTTTGTTCTCCTTATAGTTCTCTGTTAGAAATACTGTTTGTTCTCCTTATAGTTCTCTGTTAGAAATAGTTTGTTCTCCTTGTAGTTCTCTGTTAGAAATACTGTTTGTTCTCCTTGTAGTTCTCTGTTAGAAATACTGTTTGTTCTCCTTATAGTTCTCTAAAAGAAATACTGTTTGTTCTCCTTATAGTTCTGTTAGAAATACTGTTTCTTCTCCCTACAGTTCTCCGTTAGAAATACTGTTTCTTCTCCTTACAGTTCTCCGTTAGAAATACTGTTTCTTCTCCTTACAGTTCTCCGTTAGAAATACTGTGCGTTCTCTTAATAGTTCTCCGTTAGAAATATTGTTTGTTCTCCTTATTGTTAGTTCTCTGTTGTTATGTTATTTTTCCACATGGCTGATAAAAATGTTGTTCTCCTTATAATTTTCTGTTCGAAACACTGTCTCTCCTTATGGGTGTGTGTGACATTAAAGAGAAATACTGTTTCTCCTTAAGAGTGTTTGTGTGAAATGTTGTTTTTCCGTATGGCTACCTGATAGAAATGTTGTTCTCCTTATAATTCTCTGTTAGAAATACTGTTTCTCATTATGGGTGTTTGTTTAAACTGTTGTTTTACATACGGTTCTCTAATAGACATGTTGTTTTCCATATGTCTACTTAATAGAAATGTTCTCCCTGTGGTAAACTATGAAATTCTTTGTTCTTCATATAAAAGAGTTGTTTTCCTTATGGTTATTTGCTACAAATATTGGTTTTCCTATAATCATCTATAATATCTGTTATTATTCAGATGGTTATTTGTTAGAAACGTCGTTCTGCATGGTGTAATTCCAAACGTCTTTCAAGAACGTGTTTAAATTAACTTAGCACATCCCAAGAGAGAAGTCTCGAATTTTCCTGAAAAGCTACACTGCAGCTCGCCTACGTCCGTCAAGTGAGTACAATTCCAAAACGAAGTGTGATGGCGTCATCAGAAAAAGATTTTACACAAATAGTTGAGAAGACAAGAGAATCTTAATTTTGTCTGTCAAAACACGTGTCCTTAATTTATTCGGTAGACTCTAGATAATAGTTATGTCCTTATTCTGAGTACCCCGAGCTCCCAAACACTACAAACGTAATAAAACTTGTTAGATTTCGTGGTGAATGTTACCAATTACATGGTTACCACAGTAACTCGGAATATTCGAATAATATAAAAACACGGACGTAAAAATAACATGAAAAGTAGACCGGTAGATAGATAAACCAATGGAAATCTCTACAGCCATACACAAATATATATGCGAACTCGTGCAGATATATGTATATAAGAAACAAATTAAAGTTCACTTCATCATGGAATAACGTAAAATAAAAAATAAAAACCAAAAAAATTAAATACAAACCTTATAATTATTACTTTATACACCAACCAACATTTTACTAAATGTATTAAAACTAGATTTAATAGTTTACTTGATTTTTATTGTCTTATAACAATACAATATAATCCCGGCATGGCCAGGTGGGTTAAGGCGTTCGACTCGTAATTTTAGTGTCGTGGCGGGTTCGAGTCCCCGTCGCACCAAACATGGGAGCGTTAAATGTTACGGTCAATCCCACTGTTCGTTGGTAAAAGAGTAGCCCAAGAGTTGGCGGTAAGTAGTGATGACTAGCTGCCTTCCTTCTAGTCTTACACTGCTAGCGCAGATAGCCCTCGAGTAGCTTTGCGCGAAATTCAAACAAACAATACAATAAAAGAAGGCAGCAAGAAAATTATATAATTAATAAATTTACTGCAACACGTAATAACTAATTTTAATATGCAAAGGACGCCTTAAAACGGCGCTAAAAGTAGTTTTCTTTTTCAAAGATAAAGTCCGTATATCTTATGTTCTATTACTGTAATCTGATAAATATGAAAACCCTGTACGAAATATGAAATAGTTTACTATTTTTTGTGCTTTATTTTATACACACACACATACATATATATTTTATATATATATATATATCAGAGTGCGATAGACCCCAAACATTGCACTATATATAACTTCCTAGTTGCACAGCGGCATGTCTTCGGACTTGCAACGCTAGATACCAGTGGCAGAACAAACAAGCACTATATATATATATATATATATATATACACACACACACACACACACACATTTAAAATACTTAAATATATCATCAAAATACACCATTTTTGTATAAATTAAAATTAATTTCAGTCGTGACCTGACCCCGCACCTTCAGTACTTTGGTAAAATTTTTAATTAATTACCCCGAGGCTGTCAATATACAGAAGGTTTCATTTTTGTTATGTGAAGTCCCTCCATCTACACTGCAACACCCCTCAAGATCTTTATTCAAACGTAATAACGGTTGAATCAGATCTACTGTAATCGTTTTACACAGTGTTGAATCCAGACCTTTCCACAGGGGTGGAACAGAGATAATACGAAATTGGGGAGAATAATTTAAACTTCAAATTCAACAAACTAAAATGGAAAATACTCCACTTTATATAGATCTGACGGAAACCTTCCACATACATATGAATAACTGTCACATAATAAGATGGAAAATGCTAATCAAAACTAATAACAGTACCTATTTTTCAGTCCATAAAACGGTTATATTTCCACTTAAATATATGTTTGTAGAGGCATAACCTCTCCTTAAATTTAGTTTCTGCAAATTATTATATCTAGTCTCTGAATTGACGGACACTACATTAGTGTCACTTAACGTTCAAGATTGATTCAGTAATATAGATTTCTTATTTCTACAGGGGGTGCTTTCCTCTGTACGCCACCTGAATTCAGTACTGGTCTTAGATTTTTTTTGTAGAAAAACTGATAATTATTTTCAGTTGTTCTCTTATTCAAACATAATAACGACGGAGTCACAACAATTACAGTCTTGCGTTTTTAGTTTCACGTGAAGAAACTGGTGTAGTAAAGAGACCAACTCATTATTACTTGAGCGGTAATAAAGCGTGTCAAAACGTATGTACCAATCACATTAGAACGGGTAAAATGTTAAGCCTTATGGTACAAGTTGTAATGTTACGTGTCTACTGAACATGAAACATCTTGTAAGTTACCTAGGGCTATTGAACTTAATAAACCTTGTTACTTAAGTGTAAAATGAGATTACAGAGAAGAGCGTGATAGGTAAAAACTGTTGAACCTCGTGATTCTAAAGCACATCGGCTGAATAATTTTAGTTCTATTTCTACCTGTAGGAATGATATAGTAGCACATAACCAGTCGTTCACACTGAAGAAGGTAGCAAAATTAATAACCGATTTGAGGTGGATCGTTGAGGAAAGGTCAAATGTCGTGCAGGTATAAATATATCTTAATATTCATGTGTTTAAAGGATTGATGTCAGAGAAGTTAATGTCACGTGATGTGCAGTTTTTCTCTATGACGTTCTTAACAAATAAAGCTCTCTCTTACAGTAACACTTTACTTACCGACACTAAAAATAGGGTTTCGATACTTGCAGTAGGCAAAGCACATAAAACCCATTGTGTAATTTGGCGCTTATCAACATACTGTTTTATTGTTGTTTTTTTAATGGAATATAGAAAATAAAAGGGTACTTCAAACCAGATAATACTTCACTGATGTCTCGGGGAGGAGATGTTAAAAGGAAATGTTCTATTTAACTCGCGTTTTTTTTTATACCTCCACACAATCACATAATCGTAGGGTATAAAAATATCTACCTACTTTGTATATACGTATATATAGTTTGTTATAATCAAATACAAGCCGAAACAAAAATAAAAACTACACCAATTAAAAGGATCCCATGGTAAAGGCTAGAATATACCCTAAGTTTTGGAAGTGACTAAGAATGTAGGACCCGCATTACGGTGGGGATACACTGTCTATCAGTCTTAACCGTCATCCGCCAGTCTCGCATGAAGGAATAAAATAAATAAAAATAATAGAAACAGAAATTAGGAGAGCAAGATGTGGGTGCTCAAGCCCACACCTACATCACCTACAAGGTAACTGTTTTCCAAAGTAAAGAAGAAAATATTTATTTTCTTCTTCTTCTGGCGAATGGCGGTTAAGACTGATAGACGGTGTATCCCCACCGCAATGCAAGTCCTTCATATATATATGCAGTTCTTAACGTGAAAGGATTATCTTGAAACTGGCCTGGATTATTCAAAATGTTCTGCACTAACTAGACGTTACAACCTTAACACTGTTGATCACACCTATACAAACATTTCAGGTCCAGGAAACTTTCTATGTACATTACTATTTTTTTCCTTATTCACAAAAACCAAAAATAAAGAGTCTTAAGTTCGTTTCTTTTCCGTTTGTGCCAGAACTAGTTACTAGTCATTTATCAATCCATGATCTGTTAACTAACTTAAAATCAGACATAACAACATATGTTGTTGAAGGTTTGTTCAGACCTTCAAACAAGACAGTAAATTTGTTACCAAACTTAAACTTAAACCCAGACGTAACAACTGTGTACAGACGTTCAAACACGACCGTAAGTTTGTTACCTAACTTGAAACCAGACGTAACAAATGTGTTGAACTGTTCTCAACTAGACTGAGATAACCTTTAACAATATAATAATATAGTTCTGAATACTAAACTGTGGTAACCTGAGTAACAGACTCACGCGGATATGATGAATGGACTGACGTAACCTTAGCAACATACTCTTTGATCTAAACAATGAAATGATGTAACCTTGACAACATACTCACGTGATTCTGACGACTGGAATGGTGTGGATCAGAATAAGTATCAAAATCCACGCTGACGATTCTAACGCGCATCATTAAGCCTCGTCGTCTCATTATAACTGGCATGTCTTCTTCGTATATAGTTGTTTCTTGTGAAAAAGACGGTTGGTAACTATCCGAACTATACGTCTGCTCAACGTAAAGGTTTTCTTGACAAGTCAGTCCTTTGGTTATATCTCTAGTCTGAGAAGAGAGAAGAGCCTGCTGTTGAAGTGAGTAAACCCTTGAAATATGCCCACATTCCGTGTGAAGAGAGGGATCCAGTGAAGCAGACGTTGCTTCAACTCCAGTTTTTCGAATGTCTCGTTTTGGGGGCTCGTGGCAGTAGAAACGATCATTATCTTTCTGTTCGCTATGATCCGTCCAGTGTTTGTTTTTTCCAGGAGAAGCTCTACCTGACAACCTTTCTGTGTACAGAGTCTCCAACGATGTTTTTAATCCCCCGTCTCCTTCAGCTGTTGGCGACTCTGGACTAGTTGTTACCATGGTTACCGCAGTCACTGTACGATCGGTGGGTCTTGTGTTCGCCATTTTCAAGGTAGCATGTTGTTGGGCGTATGTTGTTGGTTGTTGTGCGTGTGTTGTTGCAACCCCTGTTGCAGTAATTATCGCAGTGTCGTTCGATTTCGAATCAAATTCTTTAGTGAACGTTAAATTCTTCGAAGCTGGAGGCGTTGATTCCGGACTAGATGTTACCATGATTACCGTAGCCACCACGGTGTCAGCCTGACCTTGTTTAACACGATGTCCCTGGATAGGTAGTTAATAATGTTTATTTTACTCAACTACTTCTCTGACGGGAGCATTTCTCGGCGTAACAAAGGTTTTTCAGAGGAAGTTCTTGCCGATAATTGTACCACTACATCAAAACTAGGGGTCTCGAACGTTACAGTACGAATGAAATGTACTTGAGCACAAATATCAGAGTCATTTTAGAGAAAGATGGCAGCTGTAACATAAGAACAACCGATTATAACAACTAAGCAAAACACGAATATTTTTGTGCCACATCATAAACTAATATTTTCTCCGCTGCATAAAGGCCCAGCTATACAGGACTTAAAGACCGTTATCCAAATATAAACCAGTGGAATCGTTAGCAGCTTAGTAGGAAAGATATACCTCAAAAGTAATATATCAGATTCTCAAAAAATACCAGCTTTCAGCTCGGCGAGAAAATCCTCATATGGACGAGTTATTTGTCCTACGAAAAGTCACAGGTTTACTCTCCAAAGTTGCTCCTGTGACCTATGACATTATTCACTTAAACCTTTTCTTATTAACTCGTGTAACAGGCGAGGTAAAACTCGATTACCTACCTGTTATAGGCACTTGTCTGTTGGCGCTAACTATCACGCGCCGCGTCTTTCGCCGGTCGTGAAGTGTGCATTTTGATCAAGATTTATTTAACGAAATAACTCCTATTCGCTAGTCTCATCCTTATCTCGAACTTCGGGACCTCATTCTAATCTTTCTCTGCACGTGAAAAATGAACGTAGTCAAACCTCAAGACGAAACAGCAGTAAACCTCTCCATCCGTCTGCACAACGTGGTCTATTTCGGAAACACGACTGTTGAACTCTCGCGCACAGGGGTCTAGCATTCCCCGTATTTACTCACAAGATACACTGGTTACACAATGTGAAGCACTTTGTGTTCGAGTTTTCTCTCTCTGGCGCGCGTGCTCTGTGACGCACCAAACTGGAACATTGTTCAGGAGTCACGAGATTTCGCAGCCTTTTATATCTCTATTTAACACATGCTTATCTGTTCATTATTTAAATCAATAGTGTGGACAAAAAGAAAAGAACATTAACAGATGTTGGACAAAGTCAACCACGTATCTGTTTGTATATCTCTATGAACGTAGATTCATGGTGTTAGAAAAACACGTAGGTTCAAGAAGTGTTGATAGAAATGAATAAAAAACAACAACATATAATCCGAGCCATTTCGAAAGGTAGGCCTTTCTTATTCAGGGTCAAACTGGGAATCATTCCCCTGAAGAAGAAAGGGTTAACTTTAGAAAACGCTAAGGTTATAGGTTTTTAATGATTTCAAAAAACGTTGAGAAATCGCTTGACCTGTGCATGCGCTGTAGCATGGGTCTGAGAATACAATGTTAATACAACAAACTTTCGATGGCCAAGGCATTAATAAGATTAGTTATTTGTGTAGCAAGAAATTACAGTTTATGTTTAGGAGAATAAGTTTAGTTATCAGTGTAGCAGGAGAGCTACCCTGTAATTTCTTGCTACACTAATAACTCAACTTTTAACAATGAATATTAATTTACTTAAAATCCAGTTAAATACGCTAACTTTAAAACTAGTTTTTAATAACATATACGATTGTTTGTTTGTTTTGGATTTCACGCAAAGCTACACGAAGGCTATCTGCGCTAGCCGTCCCTAATATAGTAGTATAAGACAAGAGGGAAGACAGCTAGTCATCACCACCAGCATCCAAGTCTTGGGCTACTCTTTCACCAACGAATAGTGGGATTAACCATAAAATTATAGTGCCCCCACGGTTGAAAGGGCGATCATATTCAGTGTGATGGAAATTCGAACCCTCGACCCTCAGATTAAGAATCAAGCGCCCTAACCACCCGGAATGCCTGGCCAACATAGACGAAAGGGGGTAGACACGAGCACTTCAGTCACAAGAGATCTGGCATGAACCTCTTACACATTAGTTGTGGATGAACTAAATTTATTCTTCATAATAACAATTGTATTTTGCTCTTTTGCAGGATGCTACATAGGGGAAAAAGAGAGATATGAAGTTGGCTAATCCAAGAATTTGGCATGAACCACTGACCACTCAAGCAATTGCTACTTCTTCATGGTGGACCCTTCCAAACGTCGGGCTGGCAAGAATGCAACTACTATCATGTATCCAGACCTTCCATCATCCATCTCCCCAGTGCCACACTGCCCTGAGCTCCCTGTAGCCACTCCACCAGAGAGAAAGCAGCCATCCTCAGAAGAGAGCAACAAATCAGAAGAGGAGGTAGACGTTGAAAATCCAGATTACAATTACAATTTCAGAGATGCAGCTGGTGAGAGAAACCCATACTACCACAACCAAAGAGACCTTGTTGACTTGATCAGACATCTTGGCCTAACAAAGTCGAATGCCAAGACTATATTTTGTGGCTGATACGTGAAAGTGATTTACATTAAATCGCAAATCTCGAAAACCTACTCGCTTCTAAACATTTTTGTTCATTTTTGTATAACTTTAGTGTAAATACATATAAATCTTGATTCACATGCTGTTTTATTCAAACCTTATGTAAATGAAAATGTGCAAATTTGCCCGTTTTTACATAGAAAATAGGTTAAATTCTAAATTTCATTATCCAGGTCAGAAAATCAAAGTTTGAAGAGAATAATGGCCATTTTCTGTACTTTTACAACATAAGCAATTAAAAAAATCACACATAGTATCCAGAAACAAAATTTATGTTATATTGTGTTACTTTTATTACAGCTACTTTTCATCCATTGGTGGCTTACATCGCAGAAGTTACAATGACGCAGCGCACGTGCACTCATGATACCGTATTCAAGAGTATAAAATTAATCTTTAGTCTTCCCTGTCTTGGCGATGTTTCAGTGGGCTAGTATTTTGTAATATTCAGTTACATTTCAATTATCATTATACAATACATATATATTATTACTATTTACAAATAAGATTTTAAACTTTGTTTTAAACATAGAACAGTAAATAAAGAAGCAAAGCAAACAATTATCTCTTTTAGTTACGACCTTTGTACTCAGTTGCTACTTATTGTATAGCTTGCTAACCCTGAAGTTCCCCAGTGGCTCAGCGGTATGTCTGCGGATTTACAACGCTAAAAATAGGGGTTCGATACTCGTGGTGGGCAGAGCATAGATAGCCCATTGAGTAGCTTCACACACGAAATTTCTTAAGGTTGTTGTTTTGAATTAAGCTGTATTTCGGTCTAAAAAAGTATAAATTTCGAGCAGAATAAAGACTCAATCTACCTTTTTGAAATCTTGTTTCAAAAAAACGATATGGCGTCCTAACACATAAAAATCCACAAGGGGTACATTTTGAGCTTTCGTTTAGTTATTTAAATATCATACATATAAGTACGTAAACATAAGAGACCGTTTCAAACAATGGAAAAAGGTGAGAGGGACCACTGTGTTTGATTCAACATACAAATAATATTTCAACAAATAGAAAAGATAGGAAATTCTTATTTTAAATTTTAGTTCGTTAATATTAGTAATTTGAGTTCTTAATTCGAATAAAACTATAGCCTCAGTACTTTTACATCATTAACCCTAGTACACACACTCAAAAAAATTACGTTGCCCACACTGGGGGTCATTTTTTACCCCCACCAAAAATATTAAAAAAAAATTATTTTCATATAAGCAAAGTATAAATTTGGACAAAATATTTATTCTATACAATTTATGCATATACTCTGGGTAACTTTATGTTCATTGCAAGCCATTTTACTACATTTGATACACTTTGAAGGAGTTTTTTTCCTTGAACCACGTGCGCATATTTGACACCATTTCCTAACGTTCTCTTCAGCAACTTTTTGTCTTTTTGGAGGTATCACTTCATTTGTATCGTCTTCAGGCAGTAATTCATCAGTAAGCAACTTCAGAAATTCACGTCTTGCTCTTTTTTGGTACTTTGATGCGAATTCTGGATGGCGCTGGCGATAGAGAAGGTAAGCATTGTATGCGGCAGCATCAAGAATGTTATAAAATAGTGCCATTGGCCACCTTCTGGTCTTTCTTTTTGTGGAAAAGAATCTAACTATTTGGTCTAGTGTATCGACTCCTCCTTTGGTGGAGTTATAATATGATATTATTTCAGGTTTTCCTGATTCATCATCGATTGAGGGCTCTCTATGCAATGTAGATAAGAATATTCTAGAATGCTCGAGAACATTTATAGAGTGTTCTAGAATGTTCTAGAACACAAAATTTCATATCAATATATTATTTGATTGTTTACCAGAAATGTAATTGAGTTTTTTAAACGGGGTCAAAAATGACCCCCAATGTGGAAAACGTGAATTTCGACATTAAACAAGGGGTGTAATACCCAATTTGCATAAAATACATGTTAAACGTATTAGTATAGTATGTTATTAGTATAGATTAAATTAGGTACATTTTTAGGCACGAAAGTCACATCTTTGATATTTCTATAACCAGTTAAACATAAGTGGGCCCATTTTTGACCCCCACCGCGTGTATCTAATTTGAGCCAGTGCAGCATTCAACATACCACGTGACTCACAAAACCGATGTTTAAATGTTTTTAATATTTACTTTTAAACTAAAGAAATTAAGTAATATATAGTATGAAAATTTGAATTATAAACTACAGGTGGATACCACAATTAATGTCATTAATTCATAACACAGTAATTCAATAATTTTTCAATTGGAGTCAACAAACGTGATGACTTGGCTTCTGACCCATCTAGAAAGGATTAAAACCACAACAGTCAATCCTGTGTAGATGGTGAATGTTGCCTGTAATTTTTATCTCTCTGGTCAGCAGTTCAGAATTAGGGAATAGCTATTCTTGAACTCGTGAGAATATGGCCTGGCCATTTATAAAATGTCATTATACACTAAACAAAACTTACGTAGGCATAATATAAACACCTCTGTTACCTGTTTGTATGTTCACTTCATTACTATTACCTTCCGATCAGAGAAAACAACCAACTTAGCTCGAAAGTAAAAATTCAATCTGGCTTTTGTAATAGTGATAGCTAATTACGTATAATTGTCTTACGTTGTTATTTATAAAGATTAAAATGCATTGTGTCAGTTGAAAACCCTCACTGTTATCGATATTTTCGACCGTAATCCCAATAACAGAATCGGCCACCTCAGGCCTAAATACATATGTTAAGCCACAAGTGCAAAACAAACTTTATAACAGAAGTATGCCAGTAAAAAATAAAAAATATATATAATGTTGTGACATTTAAGCTATTTAAACAGAACAGTTGTGTTTTCGAGTTATAATTTGTAGAAAAGAAAAAGTATAATTTATATTATTTCCTAATCTTTTATGGTGGTTACGAGATTGATAAAAATCTATTGAACACTATTCAATATTGAAAATAACATATAAAATAAAAAGATTTCACATATAAACCCTTTTAAATATATATTTAATCTTAAGATCAAAATTACTCTGCATGTTGGATAATCAACACTCTGAAAGAAAAACCTTTAATAAAACAAATCTTTATTCAAAAACCTGATATTTTGTGTATGAAAGTCTTGTAATGTTCACCAATAACCTGTAAAATTTTGTAAACATGTGTGTACGTTATCAGAAAGCACAGTATAATTACTCTCATGGATAATTTCGTGGTTACGAGCTGAGTGGATTATACCCAACTGGTAATGAAAAGGTTAATGCCCATCCAAATCCACTACCGCCACTACAGCTGAAAGTGCAAACTGCTTTTGTAGCACTATGCTTCGAACCCAAGAACTTCATATCCCATGCCAGATATACAAACTAGACAATGTTCAAAGACAGACAGTTAAAAAAAAAAAGTAGAAGGTGTTTTTCCCAACACTGATCAGCAAAGAAGACTTCCCCACTCCCTTTACAAAGTTGTTGTTTTTTTCAGTTTATTTTACTCAACACTTATAGATATTCACGATGGATTAAAACATACTATACATGTAACGAATGTCATTAAGCTGAATATTAACATGCACGATTATTGCGCGTGTCTTTGGGTCATCGGTAAATAGTTCTATGTTATTTATTCGGAACAATGAATGATCCTAGGGCGTTGCTACAGCTGTAGCTTAGTGCGTTAACACTACATTGGTGAACTGGACTGTACTTGCAAGAGATTTTTGAAGAGATAATTTGACTTATAACATGTACAGTACCCGGTTGTTGCCATGACAGTCAAGGTTAGTGAAAAATACATGAATGAAAGCTTTATATGTACAAGTTCGTGATAGTAAGTTTTCTCTTTGTCTTTGCGTTGTTGTTGTTTTGAATTAAGCACAAAGCTACACAATAGACTATATGTGCACTGCCCAGCACGGGTATCGAAACCCAGTTTTTAGCGTTGTAAGTCCGCAGACATACCGCTGAACCACTGGGGGTCTTGTTCTTGTGTATGGAAAGTTAATTACAATCTCGTGTTGGTTGTACCGTTATTCCAGAAGTTCATTACAATCTCGTGTGTGATGTATTGTAATTCCAAAAATTTATGTATGCATATAAATGCATTCGTTGTTCATGATATATTAACTTGTTACACAAAATTCATGTATATTATTAAACTGATAACCAGCATGAGACATAACACATAATTCACGATCTGTTACCCTGATAAAAAGTTCATGTATATTATTAAAATTATTGTCAAATTAGCACGCGATAGTGTACATAATTCATAATCTATTGATCTGATAAAAAGTTCATGTAAAAATATATGTGCTGAATAGTCTAGTTCAAGCATCTATATAAACGAGTTCCACACAATGGGCCTGTACATGCGTTATAAGTGTGACGGTCAAACCTACTATTTGATCACAGAAAAGTAGTCCAAGGGTTAGTAAATGGCTCTGTCGACTAACCCGCTTGCTCTCTAGTATATTCTATCACTTTGAAATTTGGGATGGATATTCGGATACAGCCCTTTGCACAACTCGGATTTCGATACTCTTGGTGGGCACACTGCAGATAGCCGATTGTGAAGCTTTGTATTTAACAGTAACCAAACTGGCCAAACTTTGTGTAGCTTTGAGTAAAGATCTTAGAGAAACCTTTTCTAACAACACATATCACAAGCGGATATTGTTTTCTTACTCACTGTGTTGATAGACAGTCAAATATGTGCTATCGTTTCTAGTCTAGTTTCAAATCCTCTTTGTTTTTGGATTTTGAGCAAAGCCACTCAAAGGATTTCTGCGCTAGCTGTCCCTAATTTTGAAGTTATAGACAAGATGGGAGACAGCTACTCAACATCATCCACCGTCACCACTTGGACTACTTTTTACCAACAATTGATTGACTGATTGTTTTGAATTAAGCACAAGGCTACACAATGGGTTATCTGTGCTCTGCCAACCACGGGTATCGTATCCGATTTCTAGCGGTGTTTTGTCGCAGACACACCACTGTTTCAGGAAAAGTTCAACTAATTTAATTTTTTTAATAATAAAAACGTAACTTGCTCACATTCAAAACTAGCTTTTCTATTTTAACATTATGCGCTAATCCAATCAGGACTTTCATACACAGAATAAATGAGTGAATGAAAAGGAAAAAATCAGACACCTCATTAAAACAAACATATAAAAAATGTATAGCAAGTAGAAAAAACAAGAGTTATATCGTTATTTAAATATATAATGAGTTATTATTCGTTAATTAATTTATTAAATATATAATGAGTTATTACCCATTAACTTATTTATTAAATATGTAACGTTTGTTTGTTTTTGAATTTCGCGCAAAGCTACGCGAGGGCTATCTGCGCTAGCCGTCCCTAATTTAGCAGTATAAGACTAGAGGGAAGGCAACTAGTCATCACCAACCACCGTCAACTGTTGAGCTACTCTTTTACCAATGAATAGAGGGATTGACTGTCATGGCTGAAAGGGCGAGCATGTTTGGTGCGACGGGGATTCGAACCCACCGCCCTCAGATTAGGAGTCGCACGACTTAACCCATTCATTAGTTTATTAAATATGTTATGAATTATTCATTAATTTATTAAATACGTTATGAATTATTCATTAATTTATTAAATACGTTATGAATTATTCATTAATTTATTAAATACGTAATGAGTTATTACTCGTTCATTTATTTATTAAATACGTAATGAGTTATTACTCGTTCATTTATTTATTAAATATGTAATGCGTTATTATTCGTTCATTTATTTATTAAATATGTAATGCGTTATTATTCGTTCATTTATTTATTAAATATGTAATGCGTTATTATTCGTTCATTTATTTATTAAATATGTAATGCGTTATTATTCGTTCATTTATTTATTAAATATGTAATGCGTTATTATTCATTAATTTATTTATTAAATATGTAATGCGTTATTATTCGTTAATATATCTATGACCCTTCAGATTGTGTTTTTTTGTTGTTGTTTTTTATCTCACTTTCTAATCACATAACTATTCACTTCTCGCTGATCAGTAAGTCTGGGGATTATAACGCTAAAATATAGCGTTCGATTCCATGCATTGGAGACAGCTTATGTAGTTTTACGTTAAAATAGCATCAATCATGTAATTAGGTAATAAAGTACTTATCTAATCTTTTTTATAATTTTATTCGCTGCTGATTGTTGAGCACATGGGCCCGGCATGGCCTAGCGCGTTAAGGCGTGCACTTCGTAATCTGAGGGTCGCGGGTTTGCGCCCGAGTTGCGCCAAACATGCTCGCCCTCCCAGCCGTGGGGGCGTTATAATGTGACGGTCAATCCCACTATTCGTTGGTAAAAGAGTAGCCCAAGAGTTGGCGGTGGGTGGTGATAACTAGCTGCCTTCCCTCTAGTTTTACACTGCTAAATTAGGGACGGCTAGCACAGATAGCCCTCAAGTAGCTTTGTGCGAAATTCCAAAAAACAAACAATCGTTGAACACGTTTAACCCTACGTTTTTATATTAATGGTAGTAATTAACTAAATAATTTTTATTGAATTAAATAATGCAGCAAAGAATACGGACTAATAACCTGCAAAAATTAAATTAATTTCCCTATATCTAATGTGAGAGGAGCTGTTACAAATTCATTAAAACTAGTTGTTAACTTCCCCATGGGAATGAAAACTGTAACACTGACTGAAACGAATTATTTTCTGTTCATAACACAATACTATACAATATGTTATTTAAATATATATATATATATATATAATGCAGTCTCCTGAATGTCTCCTTAAATGATTAATTTCTAATAACCGGAACCTGTTTCGATTTCCTTTAATCTAAAGTTCGAAACACTAATTAATTTTAGAACTGATAGAGGAAATTACGTCGCGAATTGAAATATTCGGGATGGGCAGGGCACTGGCAGCCTCTCGTGTATCTTTGTCTTTTACAACAAATAAACAAGCCCACACAGCAGCACTCCTTTAATTAAATATTAAATTATCTTCCAAATCCCTCTGTCAACAAGGAACCGGTCCGAAATGGACAGGTTGTTTATTGCGCTCGACTCACAATCTGAGGGTCACGGGTTCCAATCCCCTTCACACCAAACATGCACGCCCTTTTAGCCGTGTGGGTGTTATAATGTGCGATCAATCCTACTATTCGTTGATAAAAGAGTAGCTCAAGAGTTGGCTGTGAGTGGTAATGACTAGCTACCTTCCCTCTAGTCTTACATTGCTAAATTAGGGACGGCTAGCGCTAATAGCCCTCGTGTAGGTTTGCGCGAAATTCAAAATAAACCAACAAAGATCAGGGTTCAGATTGCTACTACTCTGACCCTAAAGCAGTAGCCATACCAACTCATACTGCATAAACATGAAAGTGATGGAAGGAGAAAGAGGTCGAAGCTTACCTGACCCTCCAGGGTACATAAGATCACCCAAATCTCGAGAAAGGTGCAGATTGTTTTCCTAGCCATAAATACCAGACAGATTTATTAACTAAACCTAAAACCAAGTTCAGAGCAAAATATACAATAGCATTCAACAAATAAATCATCGCTAAACCGTATTTTGTAGGTGGGGGCTTATTTGTATCGAAAATCCTGGATAGTTTATATAGTTTCAACTAAAGTTTATGTACAAAGATCACTTATATTCTGTTACATAAAATGGGAAATAACATTACAGCTACGGCAGAGAAAGAACAAAGCTGTATTTATAAGTTACTGATATTACCTGCCGCCTTTTCTATTGACAGCACCTTACCCAACCACCATACACGCGCTCAGAAAATTATCGGACAAGTGGCACAGCGATATGTCTGCGGACTTACAACGGTAGAATCCGGATTTTGATACCCATACTGGGCAAACCACAGATAGCCAATTGCGTAGCTTTGTGCTTTATTCCAAATAAACCGGACAAATGATTCCTTTGTTATCTTGAATGACAAACTGTATCCACTGGAACAAAACTTAGGATGTTCTATGCAGGCAATAACATAAGAACTTCTTCATACCGAGGAGTGTGGGTGGGAACAACTAATTACACAACTATGATACATATTTTATTTTTGGCCTTCTTAAGGGGTTCTAGGGGGGGGATAACTCCCCATGCTTCCTAGTAATACCTAAATATAACTGAAGCGTTGAAGACACAATAAGCTGATTTTATTTCATAAAATAACTGAATATATTAAGATAAAAAATGAAGAATTTTTTATCGTATGTGTTCCTTCAAACGCCATCATTGTAACTTATTTATTTATTTTACATTCAAAATACTAAGTTTCATCAGAAGGCCTGCTATCGATATAACGTGGTATGTCAAACTGGACCACAAACCAAGTTAAATATATATTTTTTAAGCCAAACTCTAGCCAAAAGTTACTCCTCTTTAATAGTAAATTAAGATTTACAAACAATATTTTTAGAATGTGCAATTTATTTATAATAAATAAAACGCGCCATTGTACCATTATTCCTATCACTACAAGCCATCCTCCTATTCTGTAGCATTAATAACAATTTCCTTAGTTAATTATTTGTTCACAAGATGGCAGAACCTCGTCATTTGAGTGAAGAACGAATTTTAAAAAATTATATCTGATATTGTTTTAACATTTCAGTCTTCAGTAAACCGCAACCAAGAAGTATGCTCGTATGGTAATGAAAAATATATTTTAATCAATTGTAATCTATAACGAGCAAGCACTGAATACATATTTACGTTTCTTTATATAAGAAGTAGCCAAAACATTTGTTTTAATGGACACTTCATGTAATTAAATTTTTGTCCAACCTTGGCTTTAGTACATTTATTGACAAAATACTTAAGCCTCACTTACTATTTCTTAGTACTTAGGACTTTGTATGAAAATTAATAAAATATAAAAATCGCTCTGACTGTTAGTAACATCATGTATTATAAAATTAAATGTATCAAATAAATGACACAAGCAGTGAAATACCTTTTTTTTTAATTTTAAAACACATGTGAACTTCATCTGACCACACTAGATGACGCCACGTACCAAACATGTTTTGAGGTAAAACAACAGAAATGTATGTGTAACAAAATACGTTAAACGGGTTTGAAATCACATAATCGTATTCAGTATCTCATAATTTGTTACAGAGATTTACTTAACCAAAATATGTTCTTCATACTACAATAACTTTGCAGTAACCATTAGGCCATGCCAACACCCTATCAAAATATGTTCAGCTTTTATGTGAAAGATAAAATGACAAAATACACTTGATAAACTTGGTTACAAAACACGCCAACCGTGTCTGTCAAGCAAAGAGGGTGAAATTCATTGTAAAATTCATGTATAGCTCTTCCTGTAACAGGTGTGTCGGATAAACCAGTGACAGATGATTTAAGCTATACATATATATTTTTTGCTTTAAGACCTTCACCCTGGCGCGGTTTAGTAATTATTGTTTTGGACTGTGAGTACAAGGATTCATGGTTCGCCACCCTATGACTAAAAACGCACTCCGCACCACGGGAATCTTGAGAGCTCTATAAGAATAAACATGCATGTTCCTCTAGTCCGTCAGACAAGAGTTGACGGTGGATGCTGTTCGCTATCCGCCTTCAGCACTTGAGTCTATCAGATCAAAATTAGGAATGACTAAATGTTATGTAGCTTTAAGTGAAAATCATAAAGAAATATAAATAAGAAAATACGGACACGCTGTGATCGTGTAATTATTGTTATATATATGTAATATTTAACTAATTTATAAATTAAATTCCTGTTCACAATTAGACAAAATGATAACTCAAGGCATGTGAGACTTTTCACAACATTTCATAGAAAACACAGAGGCCAAGGACTTGCAAATTGGGGGTACTGGACTACGCATTACGAATTTACAATGAGAGATTGAAAGTATAAGGAACTGTTAAGAACAGTTCTTGTGGTCAATCTAATGTGTTCTGAAGGCATTCTCCCAAGAAAATTAATATAATTTACAGCAGCTATATGAGTCAAATATGTAAAAATGAAAATGCAGTAAAACTTTCGGTTCCGACACTTTTGATAGCGTAGATCGGTCAAAAGCTAAATAAAGATTAAGAACATACAACTGAGGGCTTTTAGGGCTGATAGAGGTAGTCAAGAATTGAGGAATCCAAGGTGAGCAGAGCACTGGCCGCTTATCGGGTAACTTTGTGTTTTACAATAAACAAACAAATAACAAAACTCCTTATATATTAAATTATCTTCCAAGTCCCTCTGTCAGCAAGGTCCCAACCTGGCCTGGCCAGATGGTTAGGGGGCGCTCGACTCGCAACCTGAGAGTCGCGAGTTCCAACCCCCGTTCCACTAAACATGCTCGCCCTTTCAGCCGTGTGGACGTTATACTGTTCAGTCAATTCCACTATTCGTTGGTAAGAGAGTATCCAAGGGTGGGTGCCAATGACTAACTGCATTCCTCTAGTCTTCCCCAGCTTAAATAGGGACGGCTAGCGCGGATATCTCTCGTGTAACTTTACGCAAAATTCAAAATAATCCAAACTTTACAATGAAAAAAAGAACCATAAGGTATTTAGACCACTTAAATATATCTAAAGTAGTAATACTGGTGTCATGTGTGTTTAATAAGAAACCCAATTCTCACAGTTTCTGTCTCACAATTTTGACTAATTAAAAATCGTGTATTTAAATGTAATATTTTGTTATCTTCAGAAGTAAAAACTATTTCCTGAAAAACAAATACACTGACTGTTTCACTTATGTATCTATTTGTATGTCGTTGTTTCTCTTCAACCAAAACGTGTAATAAAAACAACAGTGAACATGTGAATGAATTAAAGGCCTAACATGTTCTTTAATTCGCTATTACCTTTGCAGTAGACAAGTTTCTTCGAATTCACGGTTCATCAGTACTACTTTGGCGAGTGAACCAAATAAATAAATCACGCCTTATTATTATTATTATTATTATTATTATTATTATTATTACACATTACAACGAAATTCATTTTTTATCAAAGAAAAGAAAAATTTAACAATATACACAATTTACAGGTTTTGGTGTATGGTCGAGCATTCACTCGCAATAATCTAATATAATTTATGTGTTTAAATACCATGTGAAACGTCACAGATAGTTACTCATAATTGTTCAGGGAAGCAGTTAGTGATTTATTTGTGTGTGTGTGTGTGTGTGTGTGTGTGTGTGTGTGTGTGTGTGTGTGTGTGTGTGTGTGTGTGTGTGTCACACACACTTTGAAGTTACCACATATGTATATATACTACTTTGGCGAGTGAACTAATTAATAAGTAACTTTTTAAAATTATTACTATTGCACATTACAATGAAATTCACTTTCTGTTGAAGAAACAAAATTTAAATACATCCTCTGAAGTTACCAAATGTATATGTAAACATATCCTATGAAGCTATCAACTATAGAATACTAAAAATCTGTACGATTCCACTGGTACTATATAAATCAAACCTTTCTTTCACTGGATACAGATGATATTATAAAAGTTAAATAAATGTCTCTGAATATTTTATATCGTTCACAAATCTGGCATTCTTCATTTATTTGTTTCTTTTCAAATATTTGCACAAAACTACTCAAGGGCTATCTGCACTAATCGTCCCTAATTCTGAGCTGATAGACTAGATGTATCTCCGTCACACCAAACATGCTCGCCCTTTCGCCCGTGGGGGGGGGACGTTATAATGTAACAGTCAATACAGTCAACAGTCAGATGATGAGTATCTGCCTTCCTTCTAATCTTACACTGCAAAATAAGTGACGGCTAATGCAGATAGCCCTCATGTAGCTTTGCGTGAAATTCAAAACAAACCAAACCAATCTGAATTAAGGTATTTTTTGTTACATCACCAAAGTTTCTAATAACAAACAAACATCTTTAATCAACAGACACTATAACTTAAGAAATCAACAAATATTTTTCGAGTTTTGTTATTTGTACATTTCATTTTATACTTCCGGTACATAGACTAAAAACAATATTATCTTATCCTTCTGTTGCTAAGCAACATGACTTAAAAGCCTTTGTTGGAACGCATTGTTACCAAAAGCTTTTCTATTTTTTAAAAATTAATAATCATAAGGTTTCAATTGTTTAATATTATGCGCCAAGCTACACAATGGGTTATTTGTTCTCAGCCCACCAAGGGTATCGAAACCCGTTTTCCAACGTTGTAAGTCTGCAGACGTACCTCTGCGCCACTGCGGTAAAAATACAGAGTACACTATGGAGACGTGCATGCACGTATGCACAAGGATAAGATAAGAAATAATACCCCGGAGCACACTCTCAGGGTCCACTTAGTAAGGGTACAAAAATTCAGGTTTCTATGTTCTTTCCTCTTAGAGCTACGGTGGTCACACACACACACACACTTTTATTATTACTGGTTTAATATTAATACACAGTCACACACAGTTCACACGATCAGTACTTTTGTAAACAGAGGAATCTTACACAAGTTAAGAAATGACGTCTTCAACAGAAATATTATCAAGTAAATCCTTTTCGATACACATTGTTATTGGTAGAATTAACACACATGTTAACTGTAATGTCAATGATGATAGGGGTTCGATTCCCCTCGGTGGGCTCAGCAGATAGCCCGATGTGACTTTGCTATAAAAACACACACACACACACACTACCAATATAAGACAACAGACAAATAATAATTTCTGACAGAGCAGTAATCCATTTTTCCAGTGTCTCCGTGGGACAGTCTATGCCTGCTACAATTCTATTTAAATTTTAAAGAACTTGAGTATAAATGCCACAAACTTTGTGATCATAAAACAGAGAACCATAAATCTTCATAATCTAAAACTAACACAAATATAATAATAGCCAGTGACTCAGAACGTGTCTATAAGTGGCAAAAAAAATCTTTTAACCTTTGCTGGAAAACTTATCACTTTGTCCTTTCCTTGACTAACAGTAAATCCTCCCAGAGTCAGTAGCTCAGTGATAAGTTTGCATGTTTATATCACTAAAAACAGTGTTTTGAGACCAGTGTGGGGAACGGCACAGATACCCCATAGTAGCTTTGCGCAACCAAACCAAGACTACCAATCGTCTCCCTCTAGTACAGCGGTATGCCTACCGATTTACAACGTTAAAATCATGGGTTCGACTCCTCTCGGTTGGCTCAGCAGATAGCCTGATGTGGCTTTGCTATAAGAAAAACACACACACACTACCAATACTGTTGCCCAAAGACGTCCATATGGAAATTACGCATGCTCCAAAACACCTGAGAACAGGACGTTTACCCAAACAAAAATGGCGAACATTTCAAACACTATATGTGAACTATATGTTATTTTGACTACGACTGCATTTAAATGTTAAACAACTTCAAGATGAATATAGTGACGTTTGTAATTATATAAAAAAAGGACCAACTACACATCTTTGTAATTCAAAATCAGCACAAAGATAACGCTAACTAGGAATCAAAATATTGGTACAAGTGACAATAAAATCTTTAGATTGGATTGTGAAAACTTGAGTACAATATTTTTCCTTTGACTATCAGTAAATTTCAAGGTCGATGAAGCGATAAGACTACAGTGTTAGTACTTTGGATAACAATGGTCGTCATAATACTATTGGAATGAGCGCATGAATCGAAGGCCATAGCAACATCGTCTAGGTCCAATGATACAAATATAATATGCTTTCTTCTGTTTAAACAATGTAGTATGGTTCAGTTGGGTTACGGAAAACAAAAGGAAAAAATTACAACCATAACTATTTTTTGCTACACATTCGTGTAATGTTTTTGCATAAATTCAAAAGGGGTATTTTTATACACTACAAAGTATAACAAATATATATGTAAAAACGGCTCGTTTGGGTTGAGAAAATTTTGTACGTAGGCTTAAAGGAGATTTTCTTCTCATTTGCGATGACATATCAGAAAGACTTAGAAGATAGGTTCTTATTACTTACGGTGAAGTATGGCAAAGACTTAGAAGGGGTATTCTTATATCACAATAACTATGCCTGCTCACGTGCGATATCAGAAAGACTCTCGTGAGAATCGAGGTTTTTCTATTCTTATAATTACTACATAATTTGTGACGTCAGAGACATAAGAATCAAAGATGAAGTTTGCCCTAAAATATGAATAATCTTTAGAACGTGAACAGTCAGGCTACTACAACATATTTCGTCATATTTCACTAACACAGTGTGTTAACCCTCAAATCACTGACCTTTTTTACACCATTCCTACAGGTGGAGAACACATATTGCAATATAACTATTCATTTCACCTTGCTTTTGTTTGTCACAATACGTAGTGTAAAGAACTGATAGTTATATGACGTCACTCATAAGTAAAGTACATAGAGAGCTTTTAGTAATACATACTGGGATAACTGTAATACAGGATTGATAGCATACTCTGAAGATGGATAATAGTTTAATTATTTAGTAATCCAAATGAC
This sequence comes from Tachypleus tridentatus, assembly GCF_004210375.1. Classification (NCBI taxonomy): domain Eukaryota; kingdom Metazoa; phylum Arthropoda; class Merostomata; order Xiphosura; family Limulidae; genus Tachypleus; species Tachypleus tridentatus. The sequence goes on from NC_134837.1 coordinate 121,364,940, forward strand.
TAGAGAGTTGCGAGTTTGTGACTGACCGTCAATGGTTACAAATTGGCCTTGAGGTAAAAGACGGTTGAGAACCACGGTGTAGATTACCTTTTCACCACTAGGTTTCTAATACTCAATCCTAAACTATATTGTAATCCCGCAGCAATCCATTTCCGTATACATATTCATTCCGAAGACATTAAAATTAGGCCCGGCATGTCCAAGTGGTTAGGATCCGTGATGACGAGAAACTCACTTGAAGTGAAAATGTATTCTCATGACGGCTGGTACGGGTATTAAAACTTTAACTGAATTAAAGTACAGAACAACGTTTCGACCTTCTTAGGTCATCTTCAGTTTAACTCTTTGTTAACCTGAAGATGATCTAAGAAGGTCAAAACGTTGTTCTGAACTTTATTTTAAATAAAGGTGGTTAGGGTGCTCGACTAGTAATATAAGGGTCGCGGATTCGAGTCCCTGTCACACCAAACATGCTTATCCTTTCAGTCGTGGGAGCGTTAAATGTGACGGTCAATCCCACTATTCGTTGGTAAAAGAGTAGCCCAAGAATTGGCGGTAAGTAGTGATGACTAGCTGCCTTCCTTCTAGTCTTACACTGCTAGCGCAGATAGCCCTCGAGTAGCTTTGCGCAAAATTCATACAAACAATACAATAAAAGAAGTTATAGCTAACAGTCAATCCCACTATTCGTTTTTAAAAGAATAGTCCAAGAATTGGAGGTGAGTGGTTATGACTAGTAGTCATGTACACTGCCATATTAGGGACGGTTAAGGCACATAGCAAAAATTCAAAACAAGCATTAAAATTACGATCCTAACACTTGTCAAAGTTAGTATCCACAATCAAATAAAGGTGTAAATTTTTGTGAAGCATCTGTCACGTGAATTTAGGGTTACAAACTAAAGAAGAGAGGCTTTACAGTAATTCCGTAAATAAAGTGACTAATTCGTCTCCCACTCAATAAACATGTCTGCTCAAATAACTATGCATAACACAACGTGGCCGCATCAGAAGAAATACTGCCCAAGGGCTCTTAGGCTTAGATACGTGTTACAAATTATGATACTTTAGAATTATTTTAAAAAGAAAGAATTTAATGAAAGAAAAGAAGAAACACCCAACTGCGAACACATGACACAACACACGGATCGAAAATGGTTAGTTTTGGCCCCCCAGATCACCTACTTTCTGATCGGTTAGTCGATATCTATGGCAGAAAGCAAAGATGCTATCTGCGCCATCCACTTTCTGATTTCTTACACATAACGATTTAAATAATTTAAATATGTTGGGCATATAGAAACAGCTATGAATACAGTATGGTAATTTAAAGATTAATGTTGAAACAGAACATATAGCGGACGTGGCCTGATAATTAGCGTGTCGGGCTTGTGGGTCTAAAAGTCCAAGATTCGAGTTACGATATAGCATTTACTGCACTCTACACTTTCAGGTACCAGATCGTTATCACTGTAATTGCCAATCCTATTAGTGGGTTGTTAACCACACAGGTCAGGTGGTTTGTACTTCTGACTGTTTACCCTCCTTCCGGTCAAAGACCCGTTATGGCCAGGTAGTTAGGGTGTCGAATCGCTATCTGAGGGTCGCCGTCAGAATCCCCGTCACACCAAACATGCTCCTCCTTTCAGCTGTGGAGGCGTTATAACATTACGGTCAATCACACTACTAGTTAGTAAAAGAGTAGCCCAAGAGATGGCGGTGGGTGGTGATGACTACCTGCCTTCCCTCTTGTCTTACATTACTAAATTAGGGACGGTTAGCACAACTTCGCCAATAATTTTTTTTGTATGCAGTATTTAGTCGTTAAATCTCCAACAGTCGAATAACACGCCCACTCGTGCCCTTGTGGAGGCATAAAAATAATATATATAAGTATCCATAGCAATCAGCCCCACCTAGTTTCCACTTAGAGACAACTAGAATTACACAATTCTTCAATAGTTATGTACTAACCAGAAGAGGGCGGTCTTCTAATCTCAATACAAATATGTTAAGTTTCAAAAAACGAACAGCTTTGTATGCATCACAAACCAACTGCAACTTTAAAAAAAATAATAAAATATCATACCTCTAATTCTCTTTCCATGTCTCTAGCCAAGTGGACTATTGTTAGGATACGCTTTCTTTGTTCTGGGTTTGCAATTCCTAAGCCTTTTTTCAAATCTTTGTCTGAAAGGTTACAAAAATCTGATAATTTCATATGAAGAGGAATAACTCCGCCAAGAATTTCTTGCATGCAATGTTTAGCCACAAAATCTCCAACAGTCGAATAAGTCGCCCCCTGGTGTCCTTCTGGAGGCATAACCGAATGAGGCGCAGGGAGAGAGTCAGAACGACAAACGAATGCTTCTCTCCTCGACCTCCGCCAGAGGGCAGGGTCTCGTTCTACATCACTCATTCTTCGCCTATGGAAAGAAAAAAGGTTTTGAAGCTGTACATTGTGTAATATTAAAATATATATCTGAATACAAATAGTAATACAACTTATCGGATAAACATGAAGAAAAATATAAATAAAATCACTGTAATCAATCATATTTCAAATCTGTAGTAATTTAGAGATAATATTAAAAAGTAGTATCAATCAATTCTCCGAGTACAAAGTTATTAAACTTTGCTTGTTCTACAGATGCCTAAAAATGCATGACTTTGTTTCTTTGTTTGTTTTGAATTTCGCGCAAAGCTGCACGAGGGCTATCTGCGCTAGCCGTCCCTAATTTAGCAGTGTAAGACTAGAGGAAAGCCAGCTAGTCATCACCACCCACCGCCAACTCTTGGACTACCAACGAATAGTGGAATTGACCGTAACATTATAACGCCCACACGGCTGAAAGGGCGAGCAAGTTTGGTGTGACGGAGATTCGAACCCTCGACATTCGGATTCAGAGTAGAGTGCCTTAATCTTATGGACCTGCATGACTTTATCACTACAGGTTTACTAGATAGATACGGCTATGTCCTGACGTAGCTCTAAAACTTAGATTCTCGTTTATAATCTGAAAGGAACCCAGTGACGGACCGCAGTACATGAGGCAAACTGTCTGAATTTCTTGTTAATCTCACATTGTCTAATTATTACTCAAAACAGTTGAACATACTTCTGTGTAGTTGATATGCCTTATCTCGAGACTGAGTCACATAAAGGAATTAGGACAGTTTACATCGGTCCATTTATCCTTCGTTACGAGAAGTTCCTGGAATTTTGCCATCACGAACAATAAATAACCCGTGATTCCGAATTAAAATAAATCATAAACTAAAAAGTTAAGGACGTTTGTTTTTTTTATCTTGACACTTTTACTTATCGCTTTTCAAGTGAGTCGCTAAACAGCGAGTGGTGATGTTGTTAAGTAAGGTTATTTGCCATAGCGATGCAGTTGTTAAGTCTATGTTGCCATATCAGTACAGTTGTTAAATATGTTTGTTGTCGTAATAGAGTCAAGTAAAAATATTTGTTACCACGGTAAAGTAGTTACGGATATGTTGTCGTGGTAATACAATTGTTAAAATACGTTTAATGTCATAATACAGATGTTTAACTGTGTTGCCATGGTAATGCAGTTAAGGATATGCTGTTACGGTTACGCAATTGTTAAATACGTTAGTTATCATAATACAGTTTTTAAGTATTTGTTGCCATAATAATGTAGTTGTTAAGTATGTTACCATGGTAATTCAGTAGTTAAGTAAGTGTTGTCAATGTCTCGAAATCCTTTAACACAGCATCATTCCTTCTTTAAAATGTATTTTTAATATCTGCTGATGATGGATAACATCACTGACTATCATTGTTTAATACACGTCAAATTAACAAATAATTGTACTTGTATCTTCACCGTTTCTTTTGTTTGTCACCAAAGTAAAACTGAAAAGAGACCTAAAACAAGCCTTGATTGGCCATACTCTCTTCTGTGGACTGCACTATTGGCTCTTCAAGGCTCATTGACATATCTTAATATTATATACACTTCACCATTATATTAGGCCTAACTATATTTCTTTTATTTGCTGACCCAAGCTGTGCTGATGAGCCTTGAATAGTCGAAATTGCAGTCCACAGCAGAAGGTACGACCAATCAAGAGATGTATTTAAATCTCTACGTCACAGATTTTCTTTTCAATTTGACCTTGGTGGGAAAAAAAGAAACTTGAACATATATATACAATCACTACACAACTGGTCAGGTGTATATAATATCGAATAATTAATTCGTCGAAATGTCACCAAGTTATTCACATACTTAAGTTAATTTAAGTTACTATGTGTTGAAGAAAAACAGACTCGAAATCCCATAGAAATTATGAGCAAATACTTTCACTCTACGTTTTATGTTTCTTTTGTTAAGGATGTTGATAAACTTCTATTATTAATTAGTTTTAGTACTGACATGAACGTTTGAAAGTAACTGCACTTGTCATCTTTATCATTTCATCAATGTCTTTTCCACAACTGTAGCTACATTGTACAAAAACTATAAAACAAGTTAGTGTCCACTAAGACCTGATTTATTTCAGTGATTCTATAACTTGTTCAATACAAAATTGATTCTACTGCACCAAGTATCAGTCCATGCTCACGTGCAAATCCTAAAAATGTCAAGTGTTTTTTTTTCAATCTTCATCGCACAGGTCAGTCCAGTACAGTTACATTACCCTTTTAAAAATAGGTAAAAAAAAGCCTCACAGGAAACTGAGACTGCACAAAATGTTAAACCTAATAACCAGTGAACAGTAATCACGCCAGTTAGCAGTAATTACGTGTGGTAAAAATAATCATTGTCCAATGTATAACTTACACACAGATATATTTAATACACGTAGGATTTTATAAATGTGTATCCTCAGCTAATGTTAGTCCTAGTTCAACACATACCTCTTTTATCTAGGGTACACTTCACCTTTATAACACTATATTTGTATACATTAGCTTGCTTGTCTGTGTTTTACGTACAAAATTCTGTAAACTTGTTTGTTTATTTGCTTGTCAAGTTAGTGAAATAATAAATATTTCTTCTGTCCAAAGATTTCAGATAGAGATTATTTACAAACCTGTAACTTCTGAAGAAGGTATGTCCATCTTTAGACAATAATCGTTTTGAATTATAATTGTCATAAAACATTAGTATTAAGCCTAATATATCGTTTAGCAATCCTAACAATCCACTTTGGTTTGGTTTTATAATTAAGCACAAAGCTACACAAAGGGCTATCTGTGTTCTGCCCACCGAAGCCTGGTTTATAGCAGAGTGAGTCCGAAAACTTACCGCTGTGGAGACAACAGTCCAGTACTAGTGTTCTATGACAAGTATAATTAATTATAATTATGCTTCGTCAGTTTGGAAAAGACATTCATCTATAATAATATCCCCTTTTACTTTGTTACTTTCTTCACTTCTGAGATTCTGTAACCTCATAAAAAACTGTCTATGAGTCCTATATTCTTGATCAAATTAAAAAAAAAGAACTTTTTCTTTTTGTCCCAGCTTTTGAGACTCTTTAACCCCTGACGAAACTTTATGTGGTATTAGTCTAGTTATCTGTAATAACAAAAACCAATCAGTCAAGGTGAGGGGACGCTGCTGAGTTACACTCTCTTTCCTTTAAGTTAAAATTAACACAGCTGTTGTTGTGTACACGTGATAAAATTGTTTTGTTCTACTTACTTGCTGTAAAACGTGAGGTATTTTGTTAAAGTCCCATTTCTTTTACGTCTTTCATGATAGTGGAATATTTCTGCACGGAAACACTGTCATATATTTTCGATAACACATTGAACTTCCCATTGAATTTCCCGAGATCCTTGTTTGTGACAAAAGTGAGAACTTAATATTTGATGCCATTTCGACATTCTTTAACAAAGTAATTTGTTATAGCCTGTCTTACAGAAAGTAAAATAAGTTTTTATTCGCTGTCGTAAAACCTAAACATAAGATTTATGTGTCACAATATGTTAACAAATATGTGCTAAAAATCAGCTGGTTAGGAAAGTACGGTTACAGGTTATTTATCTAGGCCTACCCTGTGACTAACTAAAAAAAACTCCATAATCTCTATTATTGGTCAAACAATCTTGTAACAATTTTTAAGCTGTATACTGAAATTACGTAAGTATAGTTAGATGTTGTGTTTAGGCCTACCTTGTATATAAAAATGTCCAGTTCCATAATCTCTATTATTGGTTAAACAATCTTATACGACTTGATACGTTACACCATACTTCACTGAAAGAAAAATCTCCAAATTGTTCAAGTTTACATACACATAGAAAAACGAACATTTATCTATAGTAAAAGTTAGTTACTGCATGCACTGTAAGTGCCATATGATATCCGGTTTAACATCTGTTTAACTTGTTACGTAAAACAATACCGTGCGATAAAACAAACAGACCTAAAAAAAGATAATAGCCCAAAAAAAAAAGTCAATGACGCACGTGGTTCCAAGATTCAGTGACGTAAAAATTATAAATCCTTATCTCATAATTCTGTACGATATACCATTGGTGATCATTTATGCCAATACCTATCTAGCTATACAGTGAATCAGTTTAGAGTATTTTTGTAATAACGTGCCTATACGCATTCTTAGAGCACTTTGACGTCAATTACGGTCAAATTTATAAAATGTATCTTGTCCTTAAATGGCTTTGTGTAGTATTAATTACTTATGCTCACATAATTTAATCAAAAGACATTATGACATTAATTCGTGAAGACGAGAAATCCACTTGAAATAAAAATGTGTTCTCAAGACGGCTTGTATGGGTATTAAAACTTTAATTAGAATAAAGTACAGAACAACGTTTCGACCTTCTTAGATCATCTTCAGGTTAAAAAAGAGTTAACCCAAAGATGTTAACGTAATTAAAGTTTTAATACCCATACCAGCCGTCTTGAGGATGCTATAATATTATTATGTCTGTATGTCACATACTTCTATATGACGTCATTTCCGGACTTAGTTCTTGTCTAACAAATTACAAACTGTATTATTCTTGATTGAAATTAGCATATTACGTAATGGAAGAAAAACACGTGACTTATCTGTTGAATATCACTACACCAGATCTTCGAGTTTTAAGTTATCTTACAAAATATACTAGACATATATATATTTGTGTTTTCTATACACTACATCAGTGTTAACACTGATTTCACAGACAGTAGGTGTATAAAACACGACACTCGACCAGTTACAAGTGAATCTGTAACTGGTAGGACTGAAACTTTGAAAAATTACCTAGAATTAAAGTATACTGACTAATAACCAATCTAGCTTTTAATTTTACTATACTGGTCATAAACCTAAGTAGTTGAACATATATTTTATGGCCGTGCCCTTGCTGGCGTAAAGATATAACGTTGCAAGTCACACCATACGTATATGATAGTGCAGAAAGTTTGTCCTTCGAAGTCAGTATCTGCTACTCTGTTTCTCTGGACACTTCTAACTGAATCTAAGGTCAGCACTAAATAGTTGTAGGGCGACAAATCCGAGTTTTGTTGAACTTTTCCATGACTACGGTTTAGCGTGATGTTTGGTGTTTTACTTGATTCGAAACCTTGTTGGTTTTTTTTCTGTTTGTCTTCAAGAAACAAAAACAACAAAAACTCCCCGTATATTAGAATCACATTTCATTGTTGTGATGGTAATATTGTTGACACTATATTCATTTTCTGGTATTATGTTGTTTTGTTTGAATTTCGCACAATGCGACACCAGGGCTATTTGCGTTAGCCGTCTCTAATTTAGCGGTGTAAGACTAGATGGAAGGCAATTTGTCAACGACGCCCACTGCCAATAAATAGTTGGATTGGCCATGACATAATAACGCACTTATAGCTGAAAGAGCGAGCATGTTTAGTGACGGGGATTCGAACCCACGACCCGTAGGTTGGGAGACGAGTATGTTGCAAGTGACAACATACTCAATATTTTAATTTAATTAATATTGTTAGTTTAAAATAACTTTTGGATATTATTATCCTTAATATTTAGAGTTATGATGATTATATTACTTTGTTAGCTTAGTATTAAATTTAACTTAAACCTCCTAAGATGGTGAAGCCTCCTGAGATAATATTGGGATTATGGTCGAAATTTTCGTCAACAGCGAATATACCAACCAATTGCTGATCCAATGCATTTTGATTATTTTATGTTTTAATTTTCTTATGTACTGTTAGTCTATTTTTACAAAACAGACTTGAATAACTTGCAAATTTCTATTTAATCCTGCTCTTCAGAATTAGCTCACTTTAACTAAAATATTATCAATATCTGCATGTATTAGATTCAAGTAATACACTGTTAGATTCTCGTAAAGCATTGTTAATACTGTACTCTTTAGTCTCTTGTAATACTCTGTTAACATTACAGTTGTTAGGTTCAGTAATTCACTGTTAACGCTGTGGTCGTATGGTTTTGGTAAAACATTGTTAACACTGTGGTGTGCGTGTTTTCTTATAGTAAAGCCACATCAGGCTATCTGCGTAGCCCACCGAGGGGAATCGAACCCTGGATTTTAGGGTTGTAAATCCCTAGGCTTACCGCTGTACTAGTGGGGGGCTAACACTGTGGTCATTTGGTTTTAGTAATTCATTGTTGACACTGATCGTTGACCTGTAGTTATACATTGTTAACATTGGAGTCATTAGGTTTAATAATGCATCGTTAACACTATGGTCGTTTGCTTTTGTTAACACTTTGGTCGTTTAATTTCTGTAATGCACTGTTAACATTGTAATCGTTAGGTTTAGTAATATATTATTAACACTGCAGTCATTAGATTTAATAATGCATTGCTTACACTGTGGTCGTTTGATTGAATAAAACATTATTCAAATCGTTGTCGTCATATCCTAGAATTATAACAAAAGCGTGAACAAAGGTCCAAACGAGATATCAGTGTTTTCTCCAAAACCTATGTAAACTTGTCATTATACGTCACTGGTGTCACTTTTCACACAAATAAAGCAACTACATCCCATTTCACCTCTTATAAGTTGGTTAACTCAAAAGCCCGGGCAAGAATTTCACGAAACATTTGATATATCCAAATATCAGTCGAGTCTAAAGGGCGTAAGGACTTTGTTGTGCTTAGTGGCTCTAATTGGAGCGCATGGATACATACCTCCATGCAAGCACTTCTTTGTTTATTGGTGTAAAGGTACACAGTGGACTTTCTGCGCTGTGCCAACCGCGGGTATCACACCCCGAATCTCAGCGTGATAAGTACTCCAGATTAAATTTAATCACCAATGAAAACAGTATGCTTTGAGTGACTATGTAAAGAGAAAAAAGAAGCGCGAACACGTGTTAACATCGTGAGTTGGTTTAATGGGATTAATAAACATTTGCTTTTTAAGTAAGGCACTGATTTATATATACATATACGTCACTTCGAGGAATTCCCATATAACTCTTTACCTGTTTGAGTGTTTACGGCGTACATAATCTATAATGTCTATGAATCTTGTCACGAACACGATATATTATGTAATGTCTATGAATCTTGTCACGAACACGATGTATTATGTAATGTCTATGAATCTTGTCACGAACACGATGTATTATGTAATGTCTATGAATCTTGTCACGAACACGATGTATTATGTAATGTCTATGAATCTTGTCACGAACACGATGTATTATGTAATGTCTATGAATATTGTCACGAACACGATGTATTATGTAATGTCTATGAATCTTGTCACGAACACGATGTCTACCGAAAATTTCTTTTGTCACTCATCTTACTCCTTAAGCTCAATATTCAGATTTACAACAACAACAAAAACACACTTTTAATAATAATAATAACACAGGTACCTCACGCTCAAATCCAAAAAATACATTACTTACAATTAAAATAGCATAATTTTCAAAATAACCGACTTCCTTTAAATGTTTAACAGTTAAAGGTATTTCTACTGTTTTCACTCTGGTCATAAGTGAACAATATTACACCAAAGTATTGATTTCTGGATGAAATTCAGTTTTTATGGTTAATATTAAACCTAACACTTACCAAAATACGAACGCCATTGCTATCGAAATTCACTAATCTGTTGAAAACACTGTACAAGCTTCTTATACTTCACTCGTCTCGTTTTGAATGGCGCTCTTTAGCGCGAGCCAGGATTAGAGTTTTCGAGTTCCATGCGCGAGTAACCCTCGCTCGAGAAGACGCATCAAATCGGCGCGCGAGGAAGCTGATACACGTACTTTGTGGACAACTGCATAACGTTCCAGGAGCTCAAATATTTACCTGTTCAATATTTTTATAAAATGAAATCGTTAACCGCATCAATTATGTAATACTTTAATAAACGAGCAGATAAGTGTTATAAAGCAAAAAAAAAAGTCAGAGTTTTAAACTTTACTTGTATGAATACAAGTCATCTCAAAAAAAAGTTCAGGTCTGTCACACCTTACCTTATCTTTCTGCACTGAAAAAGTCATTATCACGCTATTGGTCTGATTATGATAAAAAACAGGCCTTCCTTGTGACGTAAGCTTTCAAACGACACGCTCGTGAAAGTCACTTTGGATAGACATAATTTACAAAAATAACTGACTCGGTGCGGCCTCACGGAAAAGGCGTGTATTTATTTTGTACATGTGTTTCGATAGCTTAAAAAAAAACAAAAATGGAACTTCAAAAAATTAACACTCCTACGAAAAGTGGGGCCTAATAGGCCCCAGAGCAACTTGAAAGGTTATTAATATTAGGCTAATAATTTTGTATTTAAATGAAATTGCCATTTAAATCCATTAAGGAATGGATTAACGAGATTCCCACTGTCCCTATCTACTATCTAGCGAAACCACAGCCAGGGGAACGGGCTTGGAGAATTCAGGACTAGTTCGTTCGTTTTGGAATTTCGCACAAAGCTACTCGAGGGCTATCTGTGCTAGCCGTCCCTAATTTAGCAGTGTAAGACTAGAGGGAAGGCAGCTAGTCATCACCACCCACCGCCAACTCTTGGGCTACTCTTTTACCAACGAAAAGTGGGATTGTCCGTCACATTATAACGCCCCCACGGCTGGGAGGGCGAGCATGTTTGGCGCGACTCGGGCGCGAACCCGCGACCCTCAGATTACGAAGCGCACGCCTTAACGCGCTAGGCCATGCCAGGCCCTTCAGGACTAGAAACGTCTTTTCGTAAGAGTGTTAAGTATCTCAGAATGATAACATAAGAAAGGGCTTTGTAACTGTTAAATCTAAGTATTATCCTTTCCACAACATCAGCGTGTTTATTATATTTTTGTATCTTTCTTTTTTTTGCACCCGAGTAACTCAAAATTAAGTCTTCGATTCTCGCAATGGGCAAAGCAGAGATAGCCCATTGTGTAAATTTACACTTAACAACAAAAGAGACTACAGAATCAAATGCTGTATTATATTCGGTGATTTTTAATATGAATTATTTTTGGCTGTTAGAACATTCGGTACAAATAACTGAAAGCGCTACCATTCATTTATATGTTATACACATGAGAAACCACTATTATCAGTGGTTGGTGGTCACCTTTATGTTATTATGTCAGTCATGTGCTATTACACAACTAGCAATTTGGTGTAAAAAGTAGTTTAGAAGTTTTGTTTATATTTATATAAATATAACAGTACTGTCTCTTGTCTGTCCATGTATATATCTTGCACAATGTGGATGAATCTTCACCCAAACTGGTATGGAGGTTCATTAGATCCATGCAGACAAATTTTACATACAAAATTACATCTTGCAATTTTAATGGGTTTTGGGTGTGTTTTTTTACCACTACTCTGCACCCCATGGAATGATCTTCACCAAATGTGGCATGAATGTTTGTTGGAATCATGCAGACATACAAATATATGAGTTCACATGTAATGTCTTACAGTTTTTATGTGCTTTGTTTTTACAATTACATATGTGGGAAGCAACATTTCATGTCCTCAGATAACCTTTCGTTAATCATGAATTTATATAACTTCCGTTCAGGGGACGAGTACTTCAACTAGTATATACATCTATGCACACGATCGATGGGCCCTGACTTCAAGGTTTACTAAACTGATGGTATTGTGCGAAAGACCTAGTCGGCAACGTGTATAGCAGAAATAGTTTGGTTTACATATTATTACACTCATATTTATTTTCATTTACAAATTATTATGATTACAAATGTGGTTTTCTTCTGTTTACGTTGATGTTAAACAGATTACCTTACTAATCTGTTAGTTTTAACTAATGAGTGAAGTTAATTCATGTAAAATAAATAAACTGGATGTACTTTTGTAGGTTGGCCCGGCATGACCAGGTGGTTAAGGCACTCGACTCGTAATCTGAGGGTCGAGGGCTTGAATCCCCCTCATACCAAACACGCTCACCCTTTCAGCTGTTGGGAGATTATAAAGTCACCATCAATCCCACTATTCCTTGGTAAAAGAGTAGCCCAAGACTTGACAGTAAGTGGTGATGACTAGCTGCTTTCCTTCTAGTCTTACACTGTCAAATTAGCGACGGTTAGCGCAGATAGCCCTCGTGTAACTTTACGTGAAATTCAAACCAAACCAAACTTATACAGACTTAACAAAGGTGTTTAGTTTCAAAAGTAAACACCCCCTGCTAGTATATAGCGGTAAGTCTACGGATTTACAACGCTCAAATCAGGAGTTCGATTCCCCTCGGTGGGCTCAGCAGATAGTCCGATGTGGCTTTGCTATGAGAAAACACAAACCCACTCAAAAGTAAATAAACCCAAAATTAACAGTATCAAACATTTCCAATTCTTGCTTTTCAAGTTCATATATCATGCTGTGTTGTAGCATAAATCTTCTCGTATTTGCACGTCTTGGTAAATTCACAACACTACAAAGCCCAACATTAAGCGTCCCATATGTGGCCTCATTTTAGTATCTAGTGAGTGACTGGCAGACAACACATTACTGTATTATGGTGCAAGTGGTTAAAACAGGTGCCCCCAGTTTTTGTAAAGAAATAACAAATACTTTGGTGCCACAAATAAATAAATAACTCGATGATAATAAAAAATTTACAGTTTACCATCTGGACTGATTTGTCCTGATATTAGATGGCATACTTCGTCGGCACTGAATACAGCAGGTATAATTTGGTTGATGTATCATTACTTTCAATCACAAGCATGGGTTTGTCGGTTTTTAGCTATCTCATTTTTTGTTTCCTACACTAAGATCAATGAAGAAACAAGAGAGAATTTTCAATATCCTCGACACTTGAAATTCTCTTAAGCAGGATTAGAGTAAATTAATTTATGAGACCCTTTTTTTCTAGTTGTATTTCTATGCGTTAGCAGTATCAAGCGTGGGGTATTTGTATACCTGATTCAGTTTTATTACTCGTCTGAATCTCTACTAGCCTACCCTAAAATTGAAATTCTTTTAAGCAGATTTAGAGCAAATTAATTCATGAGGCATTGAATGCAGTCAAATACATCAATCGAAAGGATTTAGTCTTCTGAGTCCACAACTGTTATTAGATCTCAGATGGGTCAAGAGATGACGGAGCTATGAGCTGACGGTGTGTATTTAAAAAAACAAATTCATTTTGAGACATTTTGACGCTCCATTCTTTTACCATAAGAAGCTTTAAGTAGCATAGGGTCAAACATCTGACCAGAACACTAAAATAAATTGAATGATCCATGCGGTAGACACACCATAGATAGCTCGTTGCGCTTAAAACAAACGCTGTCTTGGATGCTAGATCGTGGGACTGAGAATTTGAAAGTCCAGAGTTTGCGTCCCATTGCTACAAAACTGTGCACAGCAATCTGAGACCTTATTTACGTGGTAAGAGTGACAGCTAAATCTAGGTATCCGATCAGACAAAGGCTTCCTTCCTTCTAGTTCATCAGTTCAAATCTAAGAATTATATAAACGAAAAAAAAGAAAAGGTAAAATCACTTAATGGTAATAACTTTGCTATTTTCATTTATATATATATATATAAAGGTATATATTAAGCAGTATATATATTTTAACACTCTCTGGCAGCAAATATATTATCATATCTAAAAAAATGAATGGAACAGCACTTTGGTTGCCCTTGCAACGAAATTATTCCAACGTTGATAAATGAACTGTCAAACAGATAAACAACAATGTCACCTCGTTTGTGCTGCCACCTATAGATGAGAATGCCTGAGGTTTCTCAAATTTTAATTTTTTCTTATTTCTAATGTATAAAAATAAATGCCACAAATAACGCTCTATTAATACAATACTAGTGCCTAAATTATACTTTAATGACGGGTATCGATACTATTCAAAATCAATAGCTTACTTTTCTAGATCAGTTACTGGTCTGATGTAGAAAGACAAAAAAAAACCTCCCAAACTGAGCTTGTGTCGTTCCGATACTACTTTTAGATTTTTTAATCATTCTGTTACGAACTTTGTTACAAAAACATAATTTCTTTCGTTCACCTCACGAGGGTGGGAGTAATTAATTAAGTACAGAAGTTCACGTAAACCATAAATAACATCAGAACTGAAATCCATTTGGTTTCCCATGTCTTCCAATAAAGTAAATAGATAAAACAACACACGTGATCTGGAAGACTTTATACACATAAGTTAACCACAGTCCCTTCACTCTGTATACCTTTCAATCTTTCCAAATATCATCAGAGGTAATATTATTTCTTCTGCAGCATATGGTTGTGTTTTTCTGCTACCATATTACTTAAGAAAATAAAACACTGTATTTATTAATTCTTTCCTTATAAGAATTATAACGTTCTTGGTCACAGCTGAAACAATGAAGTCTTAAAGGTGAATTTTCAACAAATTTAATAATTGTCTTAGAAACTGTATTTTGGTTAGGTATAATTCCTGTGTGGTTGCCATATTTTTAAACACTTTAGTTTTTGAGTAAAAAATGAAACAAAATATGCGGGTCGTCGAACTCAAGTTCCTCTCGGTCGTTCGGCTGTTTCCGTGACGTTTTACAACTATGACATAATATTTGCCAAACACGCTTCGTTGCGCGCCGACCATTTTGTTCCTTTCAGTGCTGGTGTTTTATGTAAATCTTTCGGTGCTTTTCTCGGATTACATACTTTGTGAGACTATTTTTTTGTCTTGATATTGCTACTTTATGTTTGTTTTATGATAACATGGTTTACTGCGTTGCTTATGGTTGTAAAAACGGTTCGGCATCGGGCAAAAGCTTCTTTTCGTTTCCGTGCAAGAAGAAGGAACCGGCAAGGTGGCGACAGTGGGTGCAGATGGTCAATAGGAAGAACTGGACTCCTTCACACCATGCAAAGCTTTGTCAAGATCACTTTGAACGCTCATGTTTTGTGTCGGATTCCACTGTTTTGGATTCCGTGGGTTTCAAGCCAGGCAGGTTGAGACTGAAAAAACCATCGGCAGTAGACAGGATCGTCCCCACCATTTTTCCTCGTGTAGAGCTAAGGACTGATCTCAGCCTGCAGCGTACAGGTTCCACCCCTCTAAAGCCATCCCTTACCATCACAAAAAGAACAAACTTAAAGGTATGTGTGCAGTATAAAGCGATAAACAATAACTAGTATAATACAATAATTTAAAAAAGTACAAGTTCTTGAAGAATGTAACTAGACATACACATTTCACATTCATGAGCGTGTTTTGCATTTGTGGCACCTGAAAGTCAGTGAAACCTTGATTTCCTAGTCTAGACAGTGGACAAATCTATCCCAAATAGAGTATATTCCAAGTTTTAAAGCTGGTAGATCATTTTGTAGATGTTTTTTGTATCATTTTACAGATCATTTTAACACAGTACTTTGACATTGTCATATTAAATGTAAATCTCACAAACCTCATAAAGCATGTTGTTTTAATATATAATCTTATTTCTTCAGTATCACTCACAGTTCCGCTACTCTCGCTCGTGGAACTGCCCTCATCACTAGAACTTGTCAGATCTGTGTCAAAAGTAACTGTTCTAGGTTCGTTCAGAGTAGGTTCGAATTGATATGGCGCTACTCAACACTGTTCAGGACAAAAAGTCAAAAACAGACTCCACTTCTGTTTCTCCGTATGCATTGTCCATGTTTATTTACATTCAACGCGCTGGAGTTGGCGGTTGGTTTGGCAACTATTACGTCACAGTACTTTTCCCAGCGGCAAACTAAAGCGTTCGGATTGCCGCTCAGAAAGGGCTCTTTCTGCACCAAGTTCTATGTTTCATTTATTAACACATATGTTTTATAAAAATGTGAACCTGCAAAATTAATCAGTATGAGTAGTTCTTTTGACTGCAAAGTTTTCTTTTTTCTGTAAAGTTCACCTTTAAGGTTTTTTAAACACTACAAGCGCAATATCTGTTGGACTTACTGGATGTTAACAACTGGTGTTAAATTATAAAAGCATCTTAATGAATACGTTTTCATTTCATTGGAACCTCTATAAACACAACATCCTTCCAGCATCACTAGCTACCATGTGACAGAACACTCAATTTTTTTTATCCTGCTGTATTCCCCGCACTTTAAGTTGTGAGTGCGTTATAAGGGTGAGCGCAAATGGTGGGGTGCCATTTACCGGCTACTTTCCCTCTAGTGTAGTTCGCAATTAGGGGATGTGGCATATAATTTAGTAGCTTTGCCATAAACACAAAATAAACACTTTAAATCAATATTTTTGTCAATAATGAATTTATATAATATCTGTAAATATTGTCATTAAATGTTCACACTCTCACCATTCTGTTTTTGCTAAAATTCAAAGTAAAATATTATCTTCCCCCACTTTTTTGTATATAGAAATTAGACAATGATAACTTTCCCGAAAGGGGGCCTAAGCCGCATGAAAGTATCACTTGTTTTCACCATTCACACAATTATACAGTAGTGCGTTGTCTGTCAATCAATCGGTAGACTTTAAAGCAACGCTACATGAGAGATGCTTAACGTCAGTGAAGTGTGTTTGCCATGAATCATGAGAAGAATTATGCACTCTGTAGGCTACAACACATCATGACATAAGAACTTGAAAAGCAAGAAATAAAAATATTTATTTTTGAAACAAAATATTTTAGGGACCCTTCGGAAGTACATCTAATAATTACCAAATAAAATTAAAAATTCCTATAACCCGAGCGTTTTCGAAAGTGCTCGAATTATATGGATTTTATTGTTTTAAATTACGTCACCTTGAGCCTATGTGTTCTTCTAACATGAGTATTTACTATCCCGACAGTCAACAAAAACACATCATTTTTTTGTTTTAAATTACTGTCATCATGATTGAAACTATCAACTTCCCAATCCCCGTGTGGACTCCTGAGGTCCATCCAATATAGTCCCCCAGTAGCACAACGATATGTCTGCAGACTCACACCACTAGAAACGGGTTTTGATACCCGTGATTGGCAGACCACAGATAGCCTATTGTGTAGCTTGTGATTAATTCCAAAAACAAAACAAAAAACAAACCTTGAGATGTTAACCCGAAGATGGCCTAGGAAGGGCGAAACATTGTTCTGTATTTTATTTTAATTAAAATTTTAATACCCATACCAGCCGTCTTGAAAATACAAAAACAAACTATCCAATATGAAATAATCATCCCTTTATACTTTTGATACGCTTAATTGAATACTGGTCACCATATGTCAGATCAGCCCATTTCTGTTGTCTGCTTTTGGGATGGGAAATAGGGACTATACATTGCGCAACCTGAATAGGGTTTAACTACAGAACACATTGAATTTCATCATGCTATGGATATGATGGAAGGGGGTGCGATCCAGCAAGAAGTTGCAAAGTTAACTGAATGCAATCAGTCGACCATTTTGAGGCTGATCCAGCGCCACAGTTTGACAGGCTAAGTTGATGACCGTCAGTGTCACTACCCAATGTCAAGATGGAGCCATCCATTTGATGCACCTACGTAACAGATTCCAGACTGTTAGTCTGACTGCACGTGATTCGCTAGTACTACTTGACCTCACTCCGGCACATCGTCAAACCAGGCTGTAATTGTGTAATGTCGAGAGATCGACCAAGAGTGACTGTAACACTGTTTTCTTAACGTTTTTATACTGATGGGGCTGATTTACATGAACGTTTCTGGAAACGACGGAGTGAACGAAGTACATCAGACATGGTATAAGGAAGTACTTTAGCCAACCACAGACTAGTATAATCGAGAGCAACTTCAATACACAACGCTTACGTCAGCAACGTGTTAAAGCCCCACCTGGTTCCTTTCCATAAAGACCACCGTAACATTACTATTTTATAAGAGGATAATTCTCTACCACACTCCACATGTGTCATCACGAATTATCTCCAGACATGATGCCATGACCACCACAATCACCCTATCACAAACTTATTGAATACCCATGTAACGTCTCCAAAAGCTACCCCAGACCACAGAACAAACAACAGTTGACCCAAACATTATATAACAAGTGGCAGGGGGATTTCCCCAATACAGGATCAGACGTCTGGTAGCCAGTATGAAACGTAGGACCACGACATGCTTTGCTGCAGGAGAAGGGCCCGGCATGGCCTAGCGCGTTAAGGCGTGCGCTTCGTAATCTGAGGGTCGCGGGTTCGCGCCCGAGTCGCGCCAAACATGCTCGCCCTCCCAGCCGTGGGGGCGTTATAATGTAACGGTCAATCCCACTATTCATTGGTAAAAGAGTAGCCCAAGAGTTGGCGGTGGGTGGTGATGACTAGCTGCCTTCCCTCTAGTCTTACACTGCTAAATTAGGGACGGCTAGCACAGATAGCCCTCGAGTAGCTTTGTGCGAAATTCCAAAAAACAAACAAACAAGCTGCAGGAGGTGGGCATACCATTTATTGAATGACATGTTCATCCGATTTGGTGGACTTGAGTGCTCATTGCACTCTGGGATATCATTGTGCTCACTTCTTTGAAATGTCTGCTTTATCCACTGATCACATACACCTAAATATAATAGGTGCTTCTGAATTAACAATAACTCACCGACAACTTAAAATAAAAAGCATAACAATTACACGTTTACATTGATTGTCAATGTATATGTGTATTTATAATAAATCCAAGTAGCCTTCATTTATGTGGCCTGTGAATCGAAAGGTCAAAGGTTCGAGACCTGATGCCGCTAAACATCATTTGCACTTTCAGCTGTACGCGCGTTATAAATGTGACGGACAGTCTAGTTATTAATTTCAAAGAGCCAGACAAAACCCTTGTCGCAAAGGGTTTCCTGGTCAGTAGTATAAAACTAGGATCTGTTGGTATACACGAACCCTAGCGGCCTCGGAAATTAACATGTGAAGCCTTGAACAGTTTGTAAAAGCTGTAAAGAAATTTTAAAATCTCTCTGTCTGATCTCTTTAGTATAGGAATAAGAAAAACGTCATAATTCTCTGTGCTACTGTGTTGAAGCGTCAACATAAAACTGTCGGTGTAACTTTTTTTTTATGTGTCACATTTTAAAATGGCCTGTGAATAACCATTCGGCTCTTAATTTCTACATGTCATTTTTTTTGCCTCGTTGATTATAGTTATTGTCTTTTCTCTATGTGTTTTGAAGCTAGACGCAATCCAGTTTTCAGCGTATCGAGCTACGGATCGAAAGATTCAAAGCTCGAGCCGCAATGCAACACAAACACGCCATACGCTTTCAGCATAATAACTGTAACAATCGCATCCGCTATTCGATTAAGAGCAGCCATATAGACGGCGGGTACTTTATGGTAGTCCTTCACCGAGCCAGTGGTTCTAATTTCAGATGGCTACGTCTGAATCTGCCGATTTAGCCAATTTACCGCAGGGTGTAAGTGTCTGGTACTTGTTTTCATATAACTACCTTTTTAAACATAAAGCATTCGAACAGTATATATTATCTACAGACTTCTATGTTATTTATTTATTTATTTACTCTTGAGTGTTTTAATGTATTTCGTTAAGTTTGTTTTGAATTTCGCGCAAAGCTACACGAGGGCTACCCGCGTTAGCCGTCCCTAATTAAGCATGGCCCGGCATGGCCAAGCGTGTTAAGCCGTTTGACTCGTAATCCGAGGGTCGCGGGTTCGAATCCCAATAGCACCAAACATGCTCGCCCTTTCAGCCGTGGGGGCGTTATAAGTTACGGTCAATCCCACTATTCGTTGGTAAAAGAGTAGCCCAAGAGTTTGTGGTGGGTAGTGATGACTAGCTGCCTTCCCTTCACTGCTAAATTAGGGACGGCTAGCGCAGATAGCTCTCGAGTAGCTTTGCGCGAAATTAAAAAACAAAAACAAACCCTACTTAAGCAATGTAAAACTAGAGGAGAGGCAGCTAGTCATCACCATCCACCGCCAACTCTCGGGCTACCAACGAATAGTGGGATTGACTGTAACAAATTAACGCCCCCATGGCTAAAAGGGCGAGCATTTTTGGTGTGACGGAAATTCAAACCCGCGACCCTCAGCTTACGAGTCGAGTGCCTTAACCACCTGGCCATGCTGTTAAGTTGTTATGTTTAGTTTTCTCTCCCGTTTCGTTCTGATAACGGCTTGTTGTTAAAGTTCACATGTAGGAAACCATATGCAGCTAATTCACATTCTGTTCAATACAAGGTTAACTTTGTAAGCGCCTTTTGACTCTTAACCTAATTTCGCTATCTAACAAATAATAAAAAAGACATATATATGGAGAGAGGTATCACAGTTAGTCACCAGGGTTAAATAGATGAGTCATTAAATATAATATCCTCTTTCTTTCTCTGCGGAACGAACGGAAAATTAAATTCTTCCCAGTCCTTCGTTCAGTGTGTTGGATGATGAACTTGTGGAGGAGGGAGGTCCTAGCTACGAGTTTCTCCCACAGATAAAACTCGTATGATTAGTAAAACATATTTCATTCAAAGAAAGTCAACTTTCTGTTTAACTGTGACTTCTATTAGTTATGTCACGATCAAACGGATATTTTCTTATATCTACTAAACCTCAAAACGTCAAATTAATGGAACAAGAAACTTCACTAGACCATTCAACTAAAGTCGAGCCGCGAGTTCAAGGGATGCATCTATAGCTAAGTGGTTGGTCAATAACGTTTCATGAGCACGTGCATGTTCAATCTTAATGGCGCTTCACACTCACGTGGGTTAATTAAGCTGTTAGGTCGGAGTTTCTCAAATAGATGGTCCAAAGCTGTCTTCACTGACTCAGCATTTTGTTTTTATTTTTGAGTCCTCGAAGGGTTTAAGAGATGAAAATATCATCTATGTTATGAATTATGATGGGGATTGTCTGGCAAATGCGACTGAGAAACACTGGGTCAGGTATATCTGTCCCAGAGGGAAGGCTGCCAGCCAGCAGTACCCAGTACCACAAAGACTCTCTCTGTCCGGCTCTTTAAACTGGATAACGCACCTGCACTTGAAAGTGAATTGCATGTTCAGTAACAACGCGTCTCGAGCCTTTAACCCTCTAATCTGCAGCCGAATACATGAACGTTTAGATTACAGTAACGGGAGACGAAAATAACGAAACCTCTGCTGCACAGTCTGGCTCGCTAATTATTTGGATGCGCTAGACCCCCTCGGCGTGTTCACGTCCCACCCTGGTTCTGCAGCCTGGCATGCTATCTATAATGTTACGTCAGTGGTTTTTATTTAAAGATGAAACTCCATCTGTAACATATTTTAACTTAACAATAAATTTAGTAGAATTTTATATACAGGCTTTGTATCTCAGAACGGCTGGTATGGGTATTAACACTTATCAAAAAAAGTGTTAATACCCATATCAGTCGTTCTGAGATACAATTTTATTTCAAGTGAGTTTCTCATCATCAGGGATATACAGACTTTGATCTACGTTAAAATGTTGTCGAAAGCTCGCAAATAAAAGCATCTTAACGTATAACAAAGTTCGTGTATAATTCACCACATTAATTTACTTACGTTATAAGCCTAAAACAGCAATTAATATTATATTTATATACAAAACAAGAAAGAAAGAGCTCATTTTTAAAAATACATTATGATTGATTTTTAGAAACACTTGTAGTTGCTTTTTCGCAGAAATCAATTTATATATACGAATTTCATAAAATAAAACCTATTTTATAGGTGTAAGCATTACCTATAAAATAATTTGACGCTTAACATACTTCACGTATTTGTTGCTTATTTTCGTATGTTAAGTTTGTCATTCCGAATGATGTAATTACGTGATAGAACATTAAATAGTGTATTTAAATTACAAAATATCATTCATTGCAAATAACAAGAATCTCATAATTTTCGAATATGAGAAATAATTTAAAAAGATAATTTATTTTGACTTAACATTCTAATTTTGTACCGTTGTTAAAAATAGATTTTATTAATCTTTGCGTGGACACTTCTACGTGTGCTTGCCAGTAGATGGCGTATCGTTTGTGTTGTTTTTAAGTACAAAGCTGCACAATGAGTCATCCGCGCTGTGCCACTACACCTGTCGAACCCCGGTATTTGACATATAAGCCCTCAAACTTAGCGTTAAGCTACTGACAATAGCTGGCGAAATTATTATAACTTGTTTTTTTAAATAAATAAAACTTGAAACCAGACATCTACAGATATATCAAAACATTACCATAGTTAGTGAACTATACGAAAATAATCTAATCTATACAAATATAATAGTACTGTCTGTTGTATGTGTACGCAACTAATTTGCAGAGTGTGGATAGATCTTTACCAAAAGTGGTACGAAGGTTCATTACGTTCATATGGAGGTATATAAAAAATTTCAGTTTTGCAGTTTGCTATTTTTATGGGCGCTTTATTACCACTACTTCATCTCCTGTAGATGAATCTTCACCAAATTTAGTGTGGTAATTCATGGGGCAAACTTACAATTTCACATTTTGTGTTTTGCAGTTTGTATAGACATTGTTTTTTTGCTTTTTTACAATTGCATATAATGGAAAAAAACTTTTCATGTCCAAAGATAACCTTTCATTAATTACGAATTAACATACCTTTCGTCCAGGGTACGGATACACCAGCTAGTAATTAACTAGCAAGTGATTTATTATTATTATTATGAGCCTAACTTTCGTATGCCAATATTCTGCTACTTTCAGAAACGTCTTGAGAAAGAACTATATATGATGGCAGGAGTCGTAGTTCGATTCTATATTTTCGTGTTAGAAAAGTAGATATGCTATCTGTTCATCGTGGTTCTAATTTGTAATCTGACTTATGTGGTAGTAAAGAGAATTAATCTAGTAACTGCTGACTCCTGGTAATCACAACTGTATTGAAAAGACTGACAAATCCTAGTTGTTTTCTTCAGAAAATACTCCATTACACGACTCTGCCAATCTTAAACATTTCAACACCGCCCACTGCGAACTTTTAAGCTACTCATCATCAATGATTGATAGAATTGACTGTCACAATACAACGCCCTCACGAAGACGAGAATGTTTAGCGACGAGTTTCGATTCCCTAACCCTCAGATTGCATCGTGTTTGTGTTTTAGCACAAAGCTACATAGTGAGCTATGTGCACCCTGTTTACCGAGGATGATCGAACACCTATATTTTAGTGTAAACTTACTATTGACTCACTAAAAGACCTCATACTGATAGTCGAAACTCCTAATCAGTATGCTATTATATAGGAATGAAATATATGAATTAAAATATAACGTCACTGTTATAATACACCCAGTGATGAGTGATTTTGTGGCAACAAGTAACGGTTTGTTTGTTTTGTTTAGGAATTTCGCACAAAGCTACTCGAGGGCTAACTGTGCTAGCCGTCCCTAATTTAGCAGTGTAAGACAGATAGTCATCACCACCCACCGCCATAGGCTACTCTTTTACCAACGAATAGTGGGATTGACCGTCACATTATAATGCCCCCACGGCTGAAAGGGCGAGCATGTTTGGCGCGACCGGGATGCGAACCCGCTACCCTCAGATTACGAGTCGCACGCCTTAACACGCTTGGCTATGCCGGGCCACAAGTTACGGATTATAGATTCTAGATTCTACAATGATAGTTTGTATCAGTGTAAATATAAAAATTTAAAACTTGAAAGTATAACAGTATAATACTAGTTTGATTGTTTTTTTAAGAAAACGTTTAAGAGCCTCCCACACGTAAGTTAACGACTCAAAAATGTTGTTTTTTACAAAAAAAGTTTTATTGCTTGGAACACTAAAAATTTAATTGTAATCCATAGGCCTAAGGAGGTAGAAATGGAGGTTTTAATCTTTATAAACCTTGACACATTTACTTTGTAGAACTTATAATTTATGTTCGACTGCTTACGTGTGTGATGTCAAACACCTATATTATGTATTTTCCATCTTCCAAAATATCTCTATAAGTTTGATACTGATAGAAATAAATTTACGAACATACCTGTATATTTTTAGACTGATTTGCCTCAGGCTTTATTTAATTAGGTCCAATTTCTTCCGTTATGGACAAGTTCGTTTGGCGAGTAGAATGTGGCCTACATTTCACTAAAGACTGAGTCATTCGATAAAAGTATTAGTTATTATGCCTATTTTACTTAGCACAATCCTACCGATGTATATTTATTTTATTGTTTATTAATGTTGTTATGGTTGTACTCTATTAAACAAGATAATTTTTGTTCTTGTTGTGACTTTGGCTTAACGAAATGCGACATTGTAAACGTCACGTATTCAACGCCACCTCTTTCTCATTAAATGCGTCTTATGAATAGAAGAACCATGTCACACTTCAAATATTATTATTTGTCTGAGATAATACAAGTGACACTAAAATGTTAACATACGTCAAGTAAAATAGTAATAATAATAACTAATTATATGCATTTTCTTATCCATCAGGGCCATGTCCTAAGATGACAGTTAAAAAAACGATATTGTTGTTTGTTCCCGTTCTTTAATACGTGTCTCCATTTACGTTCCACCAAAAATATTTTTTAGTTTTATATTTTAATTTATTGGCAATAATACTTATAGTTTTAAATATTTTATAATGGGATTAAGTTTCATTATTCTGATTAAACGTATATAATTGTATAATTTTTAAGTTATTTTAATCATTTTTAGATGAACATTTAATTAAGTCCGTTTAGGAATTTTCACCTTCACGACGCCTTATATGTACTTGGATTAAGCAGCCAGGTACTATACCTATGGGGTACACAGGTAAAGATGACCGTGAATTTTAGTTACTGACCAGAAGAAAGATAACCAACTAGCAGTAATCGTCGCAATAATGTCTATTCAAGTTGAATAATGATACTATTTCGTTTTCATAAAGCGACAACAGCTGAAACTATGGAGCTTATTTGGCCACACATGACGAACGTCAGGCCCTCCAATGAGTGCCCCACAAAACACAGCACTATGTCTGACGCTTAAAATGTTAGAAGTCTGTGTGCATTAATTAATTTTATTCATAACTGCGATTTTCAAACTATGGATGCAAAACAAGAAACCGTAAAATATTTTGCTCTATCATATTGTTCATATTCCCAGATCATATTCCCAAGACAAGATATAAGAGCATTAATAGATAGTAACTTCCACTCCCCCTATAATTGGGAATGGTCCCAGAAAATTAATTGTCTACGTGTAAGTCATTAGTTTAGAAAGTAGCGGAATCGCTGACTTACGTATAATATTAACCAATTCGAAATATTATAATAATTAAGACCAATTTCTGTTAAGAAAACTTAAAAAAACTTCTCGTTCTTTCAACTCCTCGTGATCTATGTATGTGCATGTATTTCTATCAGTTTCTTTATTTCGCGCAAAGCTACACGAGGGCTATCTGCTCTGGTAGTATCTAATTTAGCAGTGTAAGTTATAGGGTGTGTGTATGTATTTTTCTTATAGCAAAGCCACATCAGGCTATCTACTGAGCTCACCGAGGGGAATTGAACCCCTGATTTTAGCGTTATAAATACGTAGACTTACCGCTGTGCAAGCGAGAGGCTTCAATTAGAGGGAAAGCAGCTAATCATCATCACCCACCGCCAATATGCAACAAGTCCTTAATTTTGTACTGATATTCTAGAGAAAGGACATTTAATCAACATGCAATAACATCGAACGGACAATAGATTCAACCACTTTCATGAAATAGATCTATATCTGGAACTGGCAATGGGTTTGGACAGTTTCCTGGAATAACACCTAGAACTGGCAACCAAAGAATGTGCTAAAAGTATATGTTAGTATTTAACAAATAATTGGTCAACAGTCGTGTGACTCGGGGCAGTGACTTTGATACCAATAATCCACTCACTCACACACATACCCACCACACAAGATGAAGATAAAATAGTGGATACCTTTGATTTTCTGTTAGACAACATAAAATTTCCAGATGTTAATTAAATGTTTACTTGGCGCCATGTTGAAGTCTTCATGTTTCAGTACAGAAACTTTCATACAATCGTATGACATTTTATCTGATTTACAATCACACTTACATTAAAAGTGTAAAACATTATTTGAAATTCTGCTGTTTTAAACACTGAGTATTAATATGTATGACAAAATAATGACAAGAATCTGATTCTCAATATTAACAAAATATGGTTTTCAGTTTTAAAATTCCTAAGATATAGAATTATTTGTCTGTTTGTTTTTGAATTTCGCGCAAAGCTACACGAGGGTTATCTGCGCTACCCGTCCCTAATTTAGCAATATAAGACTAGAGGGAAGGCAGGTAGTAATCACCACCCACCGCCAATTCTTGGGCTACTCTTTTACCAACGAATAGTGGGATTGACCGTAACATTATAATGCCCCCACGGCTGAAAGGGTGGGCATGTTTGACGTAACAGGGATACGAACGCGGGACCCTCAGATTACGAGTCGCACGCCTTAACCACCTGGCCATGCTGAGCTCTTAAGATATAGAAACCCTCTTATTCGACACTATATATTGATAAATGATCTGGGGGTTTTCAAATTTTTCCACATCAGAAACTTTCTCTTTTAATGGCATAAAAATTTGACATTACTATCTCAATAAAGTGTCGAATTTTTAAAAAACTGTTTAAATAAAATTGATAGCAGCAATTTTACTTTATTGTTTGTTTTAGATTTCACGCAAAGCTACACGATGGCTATCTGTGTTAGCCGTCCCTAATTTAGCAGTGTAAGACTAGAGGGAAAGCAGCTAGTCATCACCGCCAACCGCCAACTCATGGGCTACTCTTTTACCAACGAATAATGGGATTGATTGTAACATTATAACGCCCCCACGGCTGAAAGGGTGGAACCCACAGATTACTAGTCGAGCGCCCTAATCACCTGGCCATGCCGAGCTGAAAGTAAGTGTTAGAAACGACACTTCAGTCAATGTTAAACAGTCAGTATTAATTTTGAAATTAATGTTCAATGATAATGTTAATGATAATTTGTAAGTTAAATAATCAATATCAGTTACAAATAATATTTACAGTCAGTAAATCATGTCTGTAACAGTAAAACGTCAGTATTAACTTAAACGTCTTTTACCTGTACGTGTAATATAGCCAAGGTCTAAATGGCTGAAACTTGCAGAACAAAAAAAGAATTAAAGTTTCATGCAACAGGAAGATGATATGCCTGTGTGATTCAATGATATAATTCAATATGCAAAAGATGAGCAAATGTAAGATGAATCCATAACTCACCAAAAAAGTAACAACATAACAAAGAAACTGATATTGTGGTGATAGTATTAGGCTTACAACCATCTCATACACAAACTATATCTTTCTGGAACATAAGTCAGTCAGAGAATTCCCTTCACAGAGGTTAGGGATCATTCTTTGCCACTTTATCCTTTCTTATACTGCACTCTGCCACTGCATCAACTTCATCCGAGTCCGTTCTTTGGCATCGTCCACTCATATGCATTCCTGTTTTCCCTGTCCCCCTTATCATCTACCTTACCAGATGAAATAACTTTTTGTATTTTTTTCTTGTCTTCAGATGTGTTCATAATACTTTAACTGTCTTTATTTATTGGTGTCAGCCATCCACCTTACCAGATGAGATGACTTTATGTAGATTTTCTCGTCTTCAGATGTGTTCACAATACTTTAACTGTCTTTCTTTATTGGTATCAGTCATCAACGTTATCACAGGAGACAACTTTCTGTAGATTTTCTTGTCTTCGGATGTGACCACAACACTTTAACTTTTTCTTCTTGTTGGTTTTAAGTTCTCATTCCTGTGTTCTGGTGTGTTGTATAAATAATGATGAAAATATTGTTCTGTTACAATATATTTAAATAACCAATTTAAAGTGCAATACAACCTGGTATGGCTTATGAATGAGCAGTGTCAAGAGTATGGATTACAGCCTTGCCTTTGTAAGTCGTATCAGTTTCTCTGAAGACTGGTGAACTCTAACTAAATGAAACTAAAATCAAAAGGGCATTATTATATATTACATTTTACTGAAGTCAGTAATATGAATATATTTCTTTTGTTTATTTCTGCTCGAAACAAGTAATATTATGACTCCGTGACAAAAGAACACATAAGATATGCTGAACCAAAAATTGTGATTACGTTATTGATTTTTTTAATACGATTGTCAGAAATCAAAAGTTAGTAGTTTTTACATATACATCAGTACATTGCAACTTCCATTTCATTGGTCTTTCTCTACTCAGTTTTATCTTTCAATTACGTTTACTAGCAATGCTTCTAATATTTTCAACAATCTCCAATAACTCAGAAATCTAGGTAAGGCATCATATCCGAGACAACCTACTGTGGCACAGTAGTGAGTTTGTAGGTTCATAACGCTGAAAACCGGGCTTCGATTCACGTGATTGCCACAGCATCTGTAGCCTACTGTACATAAAAAAACCAAACAAGTTGGCTATCAATGTCCATATTTTGAAGTTAAATCTATATCATGCGAGAGTGAACAAAAGCCGTACAAACTCTAACACTAGTCAAGTACCTTAGTTTTAGATGTATCATCAAACACATACAAAAGAAGACGATAGAATAAACAAAACCCTGATGCTGGTTGAATACTTTGGTTTAACATATAGTACAAAACACAAAGAAGCATTGCCCTAAAAATATGAATACCACCTACAAAACAAACATGTCAAAATAATAATCGTTATTAATAATCAATTTGCGTTATGTTGAAGTTGAGCTTAATCTTAGAACAATTTATATTACAGAAGTATTTACTTTATATACTACAGAAAATTCTAAACGATTACAGATACGTAATCACAGATGTGAGAGCTCGTAGTCATATTCTAAATAACGGCAAAACTCCTGTTCTGAAAAACAGTTAAAATTATGTGAGCTGTTTTCTTCCAGTAACTAGTGTAATATATTTCCAATGTTGTATCGTATTGTCGTGTGTAACGTATTTCCAATATTGTTTCGTATTGTCGTGTGTAACGTATTTCCAATATTGTTTCGTATTGTCGTGTGTAACGTATTTCCAATGTTGTTTTGTATTGTGGTGTGTAACGTATTTCCAATATTGTTTCGTATTGTCATGTGTAACGTATTTCCAATGTTGTTTCGTATTGTCGTGTGTAACGTATTTCCAATATTGTTTCGTATTGTCGTGTGTAACGTATTTCCAATATTGTTTCGTATTGTCGTGTGTAACGTATTTCCAATATTGTTTCGTATTGTAGTGTGTAACGTATTTCCAATGTTGTTTTGTATTGTGGTGTGTAACGTATTTCCAATATTGTTTCGTATTGTCATGTGTAACGTATTTCCAATGTTGTTTCGTATTGTCGTGTGTAACGTATTTCCAATGTTGTTTGGTATTGTCGTGTGTAACGTATTTCCAATGTTGTTCCGTATTGTCGTGTGTAACGATTTCCAATGTTGTTTTGTATTGTCGTGTATAACGTATTTCCAACGTTGTTTCGTATTGTCATGTGTAACGTATTTCCAATGTTGTTTCGTATTGTCGTGTGTAACGTATTTCCAATGTTGTTTGGTATTGTCGTGTGTAACGTGTTTCCAATGTTGTTCCGTATTGTCGTGTGTAACGATTTCCAATGTTGTTTTGTATTGTCGTGTATAACGTATTTCCAATATTGTTTCGTATTGTCGTGTGTAACGTATTTCCAACGTTGTTTCGTATTGTCTGGTGTAATGTATTTCGACTGTTATTTTTGGTGTCTGCATTTGACTATTATGCCAAGGTGTGGCAGTGTGAGAATGCGTGGTCATATCGTACCCGTACGTATATAATGCCACCTTACACCTCATCCAGTACTTCAATAAATAACAAAACCAATTTTTTTATATTAAAATGTAACTTCCAGTTACTGCTACTATTTCCAAAATATTTAGTTTTTATGTACAGATAAAGTTATAAATACTAATAATATTGTCTTTCACTTTTTATTAAGTTCTGTACAGTTGGTGCTCTCGCGGCAGACATTTTCATTTTAAAATGGTACCAGTCATAATTTTTGTGTAAATGATGTAATTTGATATTGTCTTGTTAAAGTTCTGCTGGCATGTATGATGCATCTAGAATAATTTTTACACAATTATCTCGTCATAGATATACAGAGTTGAGTAATTAACTTAAATTGTTACGTTTAAATAAAGATCTCATTAGCGTTACAATTGTATAAAGATAATATAAATATATTCGGCCCCCCAGTAATTCAGGGGTATGTCTGCGGACTTACATCGCTATAAACCGGGTTTTGATACCCGTGGTGGGCATAGCACAGATAATCTATTGTGTAGCTTTGTGCTTAATTCAAAACAACGGCAATAAATATATTTGTAAGTTATAATTTATTTAGACGTTTGCTAGTGAGCGCATGATATTAAGATAAAATAAATTCATATAAGTCATCCTAGAATATTCTACCTAGAAGGTTCAAGATGACTTTAAATGAGGTTCAATTTCGAGTAATATTTTGACATGTTTGTTTTTTAATTTTGCGCAAAGCTACTCGATAGCTATCTGCGCTAACCGTCCCTAATTTAGGAGTGTAAAACTAGAGGGAAGGTAGCTATTCATCACCACCCACCGCCAACTCTTGGGCTACTCTTTTACCAAAGAATAGTAAGATTGACCGTAACATTATAACGCCCCAACGGCTGAAAGGGCAAGCATGTTTGGTGCGACTGAGATTCGAGCCCGCGACCCTCGGATTACGAGTCGAACGCCTTGGCCATGCCCGAATGTCAGTCATAAATAAAAGTATATCTTGACATAAGAATGTCAGTCATAAATAAAAGTAAACGGTTGAGTGAAGTATTCAGTGTGTAAATGATCAAGTGGGATGTTGATCGAGTAAAGATAGTTGGTGAGAGTTAGTGTTCTATAAGCAAATCAGTAAATTTGTTAGCATTTTTTATCAATTAAGGAAATTTCCGTTAAATGATATTAGTGAATTACTTAATATTGGGTCTACAGATGTTTTAGAATTTAAGTTGAAAAGTTTGTTTCTAAACTTAGGCCTAGAACTGTAGCCAGGAGTCAGACGAGCCTAGGATTAAATTTTTCTATTGATTCTATTGTGATCGCGACTAAAGACCAAGACAAAACAAACAAGCTTCAAGACATATTTAACTTTTGGAAACAATAAGAAAATAATACCCACAAATCTTCAAGACTCATTTAGAAATTAGTGAACAATATTAGACGTTTCTTAACAAAGTGGTGTTACAATACAGACAAAATTTGCATCTGGGCAACAAAAACATAAAGACAGAAAGAAACCAAAAACATATAAACCCAAAACATCATTCATTTGCACACATATGCCTAGATGACACAGACACTCACATGGTATACCCAGCAGTTGTAGCAGACCATGTCGTCTGTATTTGGTTAGAACTATGGTTTTCATGGCTTTTTCTATATCAGTAGCTTTTATGATCTGTTTGGTACGAAGCGATTCTAAGAAGTCATTTGCTATGCACAGAAATAACAGTACGTTTAGCCTCTCTTGGCTGATTGTTGACCGAAATTATTTTTTTATCTTTTCTTAGCATCGATAATTATCTTTCTCCTTAATAATTGCTTGGCACTAGCCACAAGTACATCCTTAACATTTATAAAACGTTTGAGAAAGTTGATTTCAAAGATTATTCAGATATATTTCTCAGTATACTTTGTTTGTTGGATTTCGAAGGTTTTTCAACGAAGTTTACCTCGAAGAGGGCAACAAAGTCAACAATTTCTTTATCTGTATAACCCTCCAAGTGCGTAAGATATGTACTAATGAGGTTTTGGTTGTTTTTGTTTGTTTTTGTCATCATAGAGGATGTTTGCAGGAATGACTTTTTAAGTTTCGTAAAACACAAATTTGCAACTGATATTTTTACATGTCACTATTATGTGTCTAATGAAATTGGCAGTTATTATTAAGAAAGTTTGAACTTTATATTGAGTAGAAGGAGAAAGGTTACTATTTTCACCATTATATTCGTCATATCTTGTATTTCTATTGCTTTCCCTTAAACTTAAGACCTTATATGTTTTGCATCCTGACATTTTTCCTTATACCTGGGAAATGAGTCTCACAATGCCTGCACGAAAGTCTTGAGATATTTTAGTAGATAAGAAACTGTACTGAAATATTCTGTAATAAAATTGAGGAAGTTGAGTTATGTCGTTGTGCGCAATTTTTAAGTCTCATATTGCGTCTTAATTGGTGCTTCATCTTCTTCCCGATAACCTCATTATCGTCGGGAATCTTCGTTTTCCAGGTTTAAAATACTGTTACTTACTTTGTTAGCAATGATTAAACCATTTTTAAAACAAATTCCGAAAGTCTCTGTGAATAAAAATCGAAACATGCAGATATCTTCAAGCTAGACTAGCATTGTAGTTCTAACCAGTTTCTAGGTCTACTGCTTGATCATTCGATAAGAAACAACGTGTCGGTCACAAACCGTGAAGAGGAATATGTGGTGTTATGAGATTTTAATTGGCCAAGGCCTATCATTCTATTCGCATGACTAGATCTAGCCTCGCCAGGACTTTGCATAATTGCAAATATACTAGGTTGGAACGGGGATACATCTATTTACGTTATTCGAAGGCAAGGCAATCAAATTTATCCACTCTACACCGCATAATAGGCCTACCTACGTCACACAGAAACTCTTTGTGTGTGTGTGTGGTTTTATAGCAAAGCCACATCGGGCTGTCTGCTGAGTCTACCGAGGGGAATCGAAACCCTGATTTTAGCATTGTAAATCCGTAGACTTACCACTGTACCAGTGGGGGACAACTTTTTCTGTCTCCTCGAAAATAAGTAGATTCACTCAAATGATTTTTATTGGGCATGAAAAACATAACGGACCTGTTTTAACCTGAGCTTACAGCCCCAATAGTTCTAGTATCAAATTTTCCTTTTTTACAGCAAAGTAATAATAAATCAAAGAACAACAGATTAATTTGTTATCGTTAGGTAGATTGGATCTCGCATTATTTTTATGAAATAATCCAAAATACTCCGACACCTAACAATGAAACACGATACAAATGTATATATATTATGTCTGTATAAATCGATTATAAAATTCTCGCTTAGAAGTTAAGAGAGGTATAAAGCTGGCAAATACGATTACAAGATTCATCAGTTTTACCTATCCTTTTCAGTCCAAATTGTTGAAATTTGGTATTTCATAACAGTTGATCTAAACTTAATTCTAAATACAAATAACTTTTAAACTCATAAAACTGTTAAAATATCAAAATAAAAGATATTTATTATCTTTAGTTAAACGTTTCCGTCAACTAGCTCTACTGCACGAAAAATGTTGTATTCATAAGAAAAATGGATTAACTTTGTTTCCAGAGTAAAGCCACATTGTTCTATCTTCTGTATTCACAAGGGGAATTAAGCCATGTATTTTAACGTTGTAAGACTGGATATTTACTGTTCTCTCAATGGGAGAAAAAATTGTTAAACAACAGTTTACATGGCGGAAAGTGGGAAAGTAATGAAGTTACTGAAATATTTCACTTTCGTAAACAGGGAATTGTGATATTTAAAATGGTGCTTGTTATAATCAGCACAGCATAAGATAGTGGAATCAATATGTCACTTATAAAAAAATATACTTATGTTAGATATGAAAACGTTCGTAGATATTATGTATCATTTTACTTTGCTGTAGTATAAGAAAAAACCGTTTAGTGACACTCGAAACCGAATCTCGTGACTTATCGTTTTACTCGTGATTATATGCAAAATTGGCATATTGTGAAGTTTGTCGGGTGTGTTTTTTGAATTGTCAAGTAATAACATTTTATCGCTAGTAAATGTAATGTAAGTACTGTGTGTATAAAAAGTTGGAACAGCTAAAGTTACGGTTACCTGTAGGTTGTAAACATATAACTTACAAGACGGAACTGTAATTTGTATTACTCTTAATTGAAATTTAATCATAAGTAAACTTAGGCTAATATTATCAAATACAAATATTTGAAATTGAACTTTGTGTAACGAATACATAAAACTTTAGTATAACTTCCAAAAATCATATGCCTGGAAAATCAGAATTTTTCATACTTGTGAATTTGTGGAGTTTGTAGATGAGTGACTAGTAGTAGCATTACTGTTATAAGAGAAATTTAATATTTTGTTTATCATACCACTGTTACTTTATTTTCTTTATTTTGATGTTGTGCTGTTTTATTAGGGCCATTTCCTACTGAACTTCCTTCTGATATATTGAATACACAAAATTTCCCAGGCTCAGTTTTGTATGTGTATTTAAACTAAGTTAATTGTTTAATCTGCCTTGTGCAAATGTGGCCACCCCAATTTCACTTAATGTAAATTTTTGATCAACCAAAACTTTTTTTCTTTAGATGGACATTTATGACATGTTTCTTGACTAAACAATGCTGTTGTTTGTGAAAACCAACTAGATATTTATGAAACCCAAGTTGTGGTGAGTGTTATTTATTTTACTTCAGTTATTTCTTGATGTCTATGTCCTCTTATAGTTTTTACAGAGAACTTGTGTATACCTCTTGACTATACTAAGGTAAATAACATCACTAATTAGCATATGATATTGATAATAACGGCCCATATTTAACTACATAACTATTAATAATGTAAGATTACTGAATGGTTTCAAAAATATTTCTTGTTTGAAACTATTATGTTTTCATTGGTTTTTTATGAGTGATAGAGAAATTCTATGCACGTTTCAACTCTCCTAATGTAGAAAGAAATGTACATTAGTTACAAGAAATGTTATTTCTTGTGTAGAGCTATAGATTGTATAGTAACATCAAAGATCACTGGGAAACTTCCTAACAGGCTGTTTCTAAGTGCCAATTATTAGTAGACAATGAACACTTAGTGCATACATTCAGACACATCCATTTTGCTAACTGGTACATTAATAAACAAAAAACATATTTAATGCCAGGTTTATTTATAGATACCAACAACAGAAACAGAAAGACACATTTTTAACAATACTTATCTGAAAACAGTAAATTTAGGGAAATTTGAAGGATATTCCTGGGAAACAAATGTCCAAATTCCCATAGAAGTGCATCAAAGGTGGACATATATATTAGGTATGAGTAGTATTGAAAGAGTTAAGTGAATATTAACCTGATCAGTGAAAGCTAAGAGCATGAAAAAAGGTTGAGGTCCCTCAGTAAAAAAACAACAAACAAAAAACTCCTAAATATTACCCCAAACATCCTAAACTCATTCAACAAAACTGTAATAGATTTTCAACCATCAACAATTACCACATTATTTAACAGAATTTTCCTCAAGTTAATTAACACAACTATGATTAAAACATTTTCTTCCCAGTTTACCTCTTGGATCATTGATGGTTCCTGCTGTGTTTATTCCTTGCATTTCAGTATGCAGTTTAAATATATTGCATATGTAAACAGTTTATTAAAACATGGTTATAAGATGAGATAAACAACTCTAGGTATGATTGTTCTGTTTTAGTTTCTTGAAATATGTTATGTGAATTAAATTAAAACAAGTTGTAACATGAAAATTAGTTTTATTTATGGATAAAACAAATAATATATTTTTAAAAACACTTTGTTTCAGTAGGTTTACTTAGCACTGTTGGAACAATCATTTTCAAACTAAGCAAATTTTTATAGAGTACTTTTAATCTGTTTTAACAAATGACATAGCCTTTATCATAGGATCGGTTTATATCACCAAGTGACACAAGTGTAACTTTTATAATTCATTGTGTGAGTGATTAAATAATGTTGCTGAAACAGTTGTTTACTCTGTAAGAATTTTGAAAATGTTTATGAAACTGTCAGAATATTTAAAAGTTCATTCATAGAACAATATTTCACATTCACATACAATTTAAAGTTGCACTTAATCAGAGAAAATGCTTTTAGTATTTCATCTATTGAAAAATCAGTTCAAGTGTTCAGTAAATTAACATTGGTATTTTACGTTTTAGTGTATCTGAGAAACAGACTTGTCTTTTTAGTTTACTTGATGTTTGGTTTGTGACTATCATTGGTAAAAATGCTTAAATTTTCTTATTTCATTCAACAAATGAAGGAAAGATGCTAGACCAGTCATATGAGAGACGACTACTGAGGCAAAAGAATGGACAGAGTAGTATTATTTCTCCTGAGAGTTCAGTAAGTAAATTCTTTATTACACTGAAGAGTTATTCACAAGTTACCAAAACTTATTACCTATTTGTTTGCTTACAGATATTAACTGTACCCAGAAAGTATTTCATTTTTATCATAAAGTGCCCACTAATTCCTTACTGTTTTTCTTGTAAGTTCAAATATACAGTATGTTGCATGTTCACAATGTTTTAATATTTGTTCATAATTGTTGAATTATCACTTTTATCATTTAAGTGACTAAACAAAATGCTACTACAGCCAGGATCAGACAAAGATCATTTATTAAAATATAACAATAGAAATCTCAAATAAAACTTTCAAATAATTATAATACAAATTTTAATCACTTCTAAAAAGCAATTAGTTAACCTGTGTCTGACCAGAGCGGGGTACAAACATTAGTAAAGAATACAATATGTATGTCAGAGTGATTAATTTCATGAGAATTAGGAAAAAGGAGAGAAACCTAATTTACCAAAGGATAATGAAGTATTCCAACTTTAAACCATTTATCAATAACTAGCAATAATTCTAACTACATCTTGTCAACTTGTTTGTTTCCAAGATCAAGGAAGATGTTTGATTTTTTGGTTAGATCATGAGATTACATCACATATGACTAATTATTACCACAAGTATATGTAATCTTTCACAGCAGTGGTTATCTGTATGTGACTGCTAGGGGAAGCTTGTGTCAGTTTTATAATATATACTTATAAAATCAGTGTGTTCTATATAGAAGGTGGGTTGGCATTTTAACTAAAACTTCATATATGAACCAAATGACAGAAGGAATAATAAATGAACAGTAAACAAAACCATAACAAAATAATTGTAGAATTTGCTATCTTGCAGTCACAATGATTAATTTTTTTTAGTGTAACTAAGAAGTGATTCCTTTCCAACTTTGCTTGATAAATTAATTTTTCAGTGAAAATGTGTCACGGGGTTTAAGAGTATAATGCGAGATGTCCTTTGAGGTAAACTATGTATGTGATCAGAACTGGGTAATTAAACAAGTTAATTGATTACATTCATTGGAGTTGTATAAAATAATTAATTAATCAAACTTTGATTAAAGCTGGTAATGCTATGTTAAACTAATCATAATTACTGACTCCCAACTGGATTTACAAGTTGTTAGTTAAATGACCAGTTAATGAGTCTGGAAGTTAATCAGTTAGCAAAAATCACTAATCACCGAGATCTTTAGTACATATGATATTGGAATTGAGTGAGTCAATGCATGAAGATTTTCTTTGTTTTAGCCTAGCACACATCAGAACTTCCTTACACCAGTCAACTCTCCTTCGAAAAACAGTTATGGGGATCGATTCATCCCAACTCGAGCTGGGGCAAACTGGGACACCAGCTTATCAATGATACAGGTATTTTTCTATGGGATTATAAGAAGCAGTGAAGGAAATAAGTTTTTATGTAACTATACAAATTACTCAGCTTAGAACTCGATTTGTCGTTTTTGCTGGTAAAGGAAAACGAAAATTCACCATTATCTTTGTGTGCTAGTTTCTAAGTAAAATTTACCCATGGTGTTAACCAAATTCTCCTTGTTTGTTTTTACACTACTTATGTACCATAGTGCTGGTAGTTTCATGAGTATGTTGGTTGTAAGGTTTTTGATGACACAATCTACTCAAACAGTAGAACTATCAGTATTTTAGTTAATCTAACTTACTACTGCTGCGATCTCCAATCTATTTTACATAAGTGTCTTTTACCTGGTGTTTTGAGTTTTGTGATAAGGGATGCAGAATGATTGTATATATATTGTGCATCAAAAGATTTTGTTGGAACTAGCCTTCAGTAAAATGTCAGTATATTGATTGTGAGATGTATAATTTACACATTAAATAATGTTCAGTTTTAAAGCCTACTCTCTGTGAATATTGTACATTGAAGTAACTTGTACACATTTTATCTGACACTATTACATTTATTTACATAAGAGAGTCTGTGAAATACAAGTGTGACTGTGTCTCCACTTTGGTAACAGAAGCTTTGGTTTGAAAACTTCCCCCAGGGTCAT
Organism: Tachypleus tridentatus; assembly: GCF_004210375.1. Lineage (NCBI taxonomy): Eukaryota > Metazoa > Arthropoda > Merostomata > Xiphosura > Limulidae > Tachypleus > Tachypleus tridentatus. The sequence continues at coordinate 121,403,601 of NC_134837.1, forward strand.
TCCATGTCAAATCATCCAGGGGCTGCAGGTGACCCCTACAGTATGCCGTGAAAAAATTCACGTGCTCATCTACCCATGTAATGAAAAATTGCCAAAGATTGGATAAATATCTCTTATAGTTTCTGATTTACAACCCTGTAAAATGTAGTTAATTTATGTTTATTTTTGGCAAATTCATTTTCAGGCAACTTTGGCTGCTTAAAGCTGCAAGAGTAATGGTGATAGAAGGCTGAAATTTGCTACACTGACTGAATTAATCTCACAGAATTCAAAAATGGTCTCAAACCAAGTTTATCTCTCTTAGGATTTACATAATGAGGCTGTAAAATCACCTGAAAACCCAAAATCGTAAAAAACATTGGTTTATGTAATAAGCCATAGCTCTGAGACTTAATAAGATACAAAGCCGAATTGTTTTTCTAATTTCCTAGAACATATCAGTTGATAAATCAGCAATTGTTGTAATTAAAAGTCTGTTAGATCTCCTGTAAAAAAATTTAGTTGCATGCAACTTTTTATGACATAGCTAAAAATAGCCCTACTTTAGGCCACAGTTTGACCATGTCACCAGTTATTCAGCCTTTTCAGATTTTTACCATATATTTTTACATCTCTGAATATGATCTACAAAAAAAATCAGGATGGTGTTCAACCTACTTTTTCAGTTATAATTTTTAAAGTATCCTCTGACCACATGTTTTTTATTTAAAAAATAATTCAGCTCATGTGTGTTACTATGTGCAAATATATCCATACAATTTTGAAAAATACCTGTCAGAATTTTATGAACCCCACTGAAATATTCTAACCAGCCTTTCACAGTGTGAAATAATGAAGTTGTAAGAAACAAGAAAGAATTAATTCATTTCTGAACAAGTTTATTGGCATAACTAGTTAGATCACATGGCAATGCAAATATATTGTGTATGCATTACAGTTATGCAGATATGGCTGAGTTTAAGATTCATAATATAATAAATACAAAGGTAAATCAGGCACAAAAAGCACAGTGCTACAACAGGGGATAACTGAGAAAGATTATAATCACACCAAACTGCAATAATCATGACAATGAAATGTGTCAAAAACTGCTTTGGTGATAAATTAGCCTCAACAACATCAAATAAACATTGCTTTGTTCAGACAGCTTGAATAAATTTCTAAAATTCAAGTTTGATTATGTTGAGATCACTTTGACTTAGAACATAGTGGTGAGCACTACAACCTTGCACGGTAGGTGCACTTATCAGACAACGAATATGTTGGAAAGGAATCCAGCTTTCACTTTTACGTGACCTTGCAGGCCATGAGAACAGTGTTTCTTGATTTCTTCATCAATGACACCAACACATTGGAATGTTCATCTGATCTATCTTTTATGTTTCCCACATACCATTCATGATCATATATGCATGTCACATATTTCCCTGGCTGATAATTGTCACTGCTATCATTAGACACTATTTGAGCTGCTGCAGCATCACTTTCACCAACAGTTACAACTGTGTACACATCATCATCTGATAGCCTTCTCATATACAATTTGTTGGTAGAATAAAGCTATGATGTGACCTAATACCTGACACAGTTTTGCATTTTTCATAGTGCTCAAGTAGATCAAACTTTACACAATTCTGCAGGACTGATTCCTGATTGACAAGAAAGAACTGAATGCCCTGAATGTGGTCCTTTGCCCAATGGTACATATCAGAGACACTTAAAATTTGATAATTTATTATTTTTCACAACCTTGATTTTTTTTGAAGATCATGTTCAGAGATGTAAAAATATATGATAAAGGTTGATTAGAATATTTCAATGGGATTCATAAATTATTTCAAAACTGTATGGATATATTTGCACACAGTAACACACCTGAATTGAAGTTTGTTTTTTTTCAGGTAAACAACATATGGTCAGAGGACACTTTAAAAAATTATAACTGAAAAAGTAGGTTGAACACCATCCTGATTTTTTTGGTAGATCATATTCAGAGATCTAAGAATATATGGTAAAAATCTGAAAAGGCTGAATAACTGGTGACATAGTCAAACTGTTGCCCGAAGTAGGGCTATTTTTAGCTCTGTTATAAATAGTTGCATGCAACTAAATTTTTTTACAGTTGATCTAACAGACTTTTAATTACAACAATTGCTGATTTATCAACTGATATGTTCTAGGAAATTAGAAAAAACAATTCGGCTTTGTGTCTTATTAAGTCTCAGAGCTATGGCTTATTACATAAACCAATGTTTTTTTATGATTTTGGGTTTTCAGGTGATTTTACAGCCTCACTATGTAAATCCTAAGAGAAATAAACTTGGTTTGAGACCATTTTTGAATTCTGTGAGATTAATTCAGTCAGAGTAGCAAATTTCAGCCTTCTATCACCATTACTCTTGCAGCTTTAAGCAGCCAAAGTTGCCTGAAAATGAATTTGCCAAAAGTAAACATAAATTAACTACATTTTACAGGGTTGTAAATCAGAAACTATTAGAGATATTGATCCAATCTTTGGCAATGTTTCATTATATGGGTAGATGAGCACATGCAAATTTTTTCAAGGCATTCTGAGGGGATCACCTGGAAAATTTTTCAAAATCTGGATGATTTGACATGGAATGACCCCTCCATCATCTAGAGTTTTGGAAAGTTTGAGATCTGTGTCTTTGATTTAGAAATTTTGCTGGCCTGATTATAACAGGCTGAAACATAAAGTTGCTTTATATATGTAGCTCTTTGTTAGGGAATGGTTTTAAAGACATGGTAATTTGAGTATGAAAGTCAAAGCATCAGAAACTAGTTGGTGTACCTCAAACATCTTTTTTTTTTTTTCACTAGTTTTATGGAAAGTTAAGAACCAATCTAACTGGTTTACTTGAACCCTAGTAATATTTAACTCAAACTAAATACTTAAGAACATAAACCTTTGAGTTTATTGATTCACTTGCACTGAAAGGTTCACAAGAATGCTGGGATATCTTGTAGGATGTTAGTATATAACATAAGAATATAGTTATTTCATAATAATATTAGTATTGTTTCATAAATTTATAAAAGTTCTCTTGTGCTGAATGTTTTATTGTGTTACTTTTTAGCAGAATACAAAATACTGTAACATTGTATCTGTATCTCACTCTCCCTGTCTCTTTTGTCCTCACATGTATATAATGTTAAGTACTTAGGCTTGTAAATCAATTAAACAAAATGTTTTACAGATAAATATTAATGATATAATGATATTTTCAATGATGTATCCTAGGATAACAGTAAGTCTCCCGGACAGACGAAAAAACCTAAAGACACTACCACAGAGTCAGGAAAGGATGGTATCACATATAACTGTTTATTGAAGAATGAATTATTAGGAGCTGACATAGAAGACATCAAGGTTAGTTGAAAACTTGTAGTGATATTGACATATATATCAAACTGTTTCCATTACAGCTTGTTATTAATTTTGATTAATTCAAGATCATTTAGCTTAATCAGTTATTGTTGGTAAAACTAATTATCGAATCAGAATTAGTTTCTGACTATTACGATTTTTGATAATTTCACCTGTAAAATTAATCAGTGTTAACTGTTACTAGTTCCACTGGTGCAACTACGTGTGAAAGTATGTGTGTGTTCTGGTTGGTACACGACATACGAATGTGAGGGTGTGGCCTAGTGACTGTTGGTTACACTAATAATAACTAAGTGTAGCTTTAATTTAATATTACAGAAGTAATTACAAAAGTAACTGATGTTACTTAGAGTAAAATTGTTTGAATAAAAGTGTTAAGGCAACTGATATTCATTATTTTTATTTGCTCACCAATAAGTTTTGAGCAAATAAAAAATAATGAATATCAGTGCTTCTTATCTAGCAAAAATTAGTCAAGATTAAAGATGTGTCCTAACTGTAAATATATTAACCATAATAGTATTACATATTGTTAATATATTTACAGTTAGGACACATCTTTAATCTTCACTAATTTTTGAGAGATAAGAAGCACTGATAAAATAAAACAAATATCAGGCTCTCACCACCTGCCTGTTAAACACTGTCTTGTACAACACATACACGTGTTTCAACAGTTCACCACCTGCCTGATAAACACTGTCTCGTACAACACACACGGGTTTCAACAGTTCACCACCTGCCTCTTAAACAGACTCATACAGCACATACATGTGTTTCAACAGTTCACAACCTGCCTCTTAAACGTTGTCTCGTACAACACATACACATGTTTAAACAGTTCATAACCTGTCTCGTACAACACAGACACGTGTTTCAACAGTTCACCACCTGCCTGTTAAACACTGTCTCGTACAACACGTATTTCAACAGTTCACCACCTGCCTGTTAAACGCTGTTTTGTACAACACACTCACACGTGTTTCAACAGTTTCTTACAACCTATACCGTAAAATATACTGATTTTGTATAATGTCTTCTTTTTAAAGTCCCCTCTGTGTGGATTCCTGTAAGTGGTGAGGGGACCTCCCAGGGAAGGTTCTGTTGTTTCAGTTTACCTCCTCTTGGATTTAAACATACATCCATGTGTTTGCCATGATGGCAAACCCATAAAAGTGAGGAGAGGATCCTAGTGGTTTAGAGGTCTAACTCTGACACACTACTTTGGCCTTGAATTCCTGTAGACGGGCGGTCTTGGAGTGGCCCCCCTTGGGTCAATTGGCTGGTTAACTCGGGCTAAAGTCAACCAAGTATCAGTGTTGGATGTTCTCAACAGGTGTTGTGGACATTGTATCTGATGCTGGTGTTTGGGTATAGTACTCATGAAACCCTGGCATTGCTGCAATGTCCTTGTTTGGCATTGTAGTATGTCCCCTTGTAGGGCTCCATAGTGGGTGGGGTCAGTGGGCACTGAAATTTCCCTTTCTTTATTATAAATATTCCAATTAAAAATCTTAATAAAATAATAAAAAAACAGTCTATAGGTAAACGACCATGTCTTGAAGATTCTGAGCAGCAATCCTCACCATCTGTATCACCTGTTGTACCTCATTTTCTTATATTGCATTCACTTTCAGACAACCCTTTAGGGCAGATGTCTCCCTTTTTTGTTCAGAAGCGACAAGACGTACTTGCTGGCTCTCCAAAGTCAGTAAAGAAGCTTTGATATGGTGACATATTGGTGGAAACATCCACATCTCAACACTTGCATTTAAGGGCAATTGGGGATATATAGCTATTGAAATTAGACCTCATGCTACTTTGAATTCATCACAATGAGTTATTGTTGAGAAGGATTTGAAGAACATCCCAGAATCAGAGATTCTTGCTGGTTTCTCCACCAAAGGAGTTTCTGCAGTGAGGCGTATATCCACTTGCAAACATGGAATTATGATGCTGACCAATGTTCTCATTCTCACATTTATGCCACTATGTCTGTCTGCCACCATTAAGGCAGGTTATCTTAATTGCAGAGTAGGGCCATACATTCCAAACCCTCTCCAATGTTTCCAGTGTTAGCGGTTCGGTCACTTGAAGTCGTCATGTCGTGATTCCTTGACATGTGCTTGTTGCAGTGACAAGGACCACAATGTCTAAGAGTGTGAATTCCAATGGTTCTCACCTGTCCTACTTTCATTCTTGTCCTAAATGGCTGGAAAAAAAAAGAGGTGCAGCATTTGAAAATGATTCATAACATTATTTATCCTGAGGCTTGAAAATTGCTGTCCACCACCTCATCTCAAACATATGCTGCTACATTTTTTCCACAACTACAGTGAGAATGCAGACAGATTTCTCTGTGCCTCCAAAAGAATCATTCTCCAAACAAATGAAAAGTTTTTTTGACCTCCATGGTTAAAAAAGTTGATGATTCAACTTCAACACCTATCTCTGTCCCTTGCACACATTCCAACAAACTTCAAGATCCACATCCTTTGGTTCCAAGTACAGGCATTTCCTTGGATACATCTTTTTCTCCCACCCCAAGATGCAAAACAATCATTCATTCACGTCCTAAGTCACTGGAATCCCCTTCCAACAGCAAAGACCTGCTTAATTGACACAGAGCAGGATCCATGGAGGTCTATAGACTTTCCTTGAATAAGGACAGTAAGGAAAAAAAAACATGGTCATAAACAGAAGGGTTCTCCACCCAATTTGCCTACAAATAAAAATGGCCACCCTGATACAATGGAACTATCAAGGTTTACCTTCTAATCTGGATGACATCAAAACACTGATTGCATCCTACCATTCTGTATGTCTTTCCTTACAGGAAACATTTCTGAAACCTGCTGATACAGTCACCTTTTGGTGGTTTTCTTTGTACAGAAATGACAGGCTGTATGATGGATGAGTGCATGGAGAGGTGGCACTGTTGGTTGATCAGTATGTACCCACCCTGTCTTTGCCACTCGACACACCCTTGGAGGCCGTAGCCATCTGTGTTTTCTTGGGTCGTACTATCACTGTTTGCCTGAAGAGACATATGAACAATCAGACCTTGATGCTCTCATTGAATAGTTGCCATCTCCCTTTTTCATCCTGGGGAACTTTAATGGACATCATCCCCTTTGGGAAAGTGCTGATATTGATAAGAGGGGGGCACTCTGTAGAGCATATGCTCTCTGATCACAAACTTTCTCTTTTCAATACTGGTTCTTCTACTTATTTTCATGCACCTAGTCAGTCCTTTACTGCTATTGATCTCCACTATTCTCCCAGTTTTCATGGAGGGTTGACAATAATCCATGGGGCATTGATCATTTTACTATAATTTTGAGAGAAACTGGCCGTGGTCATTGCCACCTGATCTGCGTGCACTGGTGGAAGCTGGATCACGCAAACTGACCCTCTTTTACTGGTCTTGCAGAACTTGATCCTGCCATCATCTGTGAGCCATCAATAGACAACTGTGTAGCATCAGTTACTGACCGTATTATACAAGCAGCTGCTCAGGGTATTTCTAAAACCTCAACACGTTTTCCACTATATTCTCGTCCTTGGTAGAATCCTACTTGCCACATGGCATGGAAGACTCAGGAAGGGCCTGGGATACTTTCTGTAGATATCCCACTCTCTTGAATTGCATCGCTTTCCATGCACATGCTAGGTGGGTAAGATGTCAAAGCCAGAAGGAATCTTGGATTAAGTTCACAACAGGTATATCTTCTACCACCAGTTCCAAAGTCATATGGGACAAGATTCAAAAGGTCAGTGGGCTATATAATTCCACCCCTCTCTCAATCTTACTTTCTGTTGCCCAGGAAGTAGCTGATACCATGAGCATCACTGTTACTCTTGGTGAAAGCTTTTGCTGAGTATCTAGCACTTCTGCTTCTTTTTACACCTTCTTAGCCATCAAGACTCGGGCAGAACAATCACCTCTTTCCTTTGGAGCTGATTGTCTATATGACTATAATCATCCGTTTACACTGGTGGAACTTAAACTGGCCTTTCGTCGGTCTGGCAGTAAATCAGTTGGACCTGATAATATACACTATGACATGCTGCGCCATCTATCTTCTGCTTCTCTTGCTATTCTTCTGAGTGTTTTTAACTGGATCTGGCAGGAGAATGTTTTTCCTGATGCCTGGCATCAGGCTATTGTCCTACCTTTCTCTAAGCCTGGGAAGGATCCCCAGATTCCTTCAAACTGCCATCCAATTCCTTTGACGAGCTGTCCCTGTAAGACCTTAGAGAGAATGGTTAATGCTTGTTTTGTTTGGTTCCTTGAATCAAACAACCTCCTCTTGCCCACCCAGTGTGGGTTCTGATAACAGCACTCCACCATGGACCACCTTATTTGACTTGAAACGTCAATCAGTGAAGCCTTTCTCAAACAACATCTTGTATCAATATTTTTTTGACATTGAGAAGGCTTATGATACAACATGGAAGTATGGCATTTTGCAAGACCTCCATATATATGGGTTACGTGGGTATTTGCCTATTTTTATTAAACATACGGGTTCTCTGCCGACGACTTTCACATCTTACGTCGGTCGTCGAATGTGAGGTATATTGAGCAGTAACTACAAACTGCCCTCAATCGTGTACTGAAGTGGACTATGGCGAACGGCTTTAATTTTTCTCTCTCTAAAACCGTTTGCATGCACTTTTGCTGCCAACGGGGTATTCACCCTGATCCTGAACTTCATATCGGTAAAGTTTCGCTGCCAGTGGTCCCTGAGACCAAGTTCTTGGGGCTTATCTTTGACAGTATGCTGACTTTATACCACATATCAAGCAGCTACAGGTCAAATGTACACGAGCACTGAACATCCTCCATGTCCTCTCTTCCACCACTTGGGGTGCGGACCAACGTTCTGTGTTAAAGATATATTGTGCTCTTGACTATGGATCAGTGGTCTATGGCTCTGCCAGACCATTGGCCTTAAAGATGCTAGACCCTATTCATCATCAAGGACTTGGGCTCTGCACTGGGACTTTCTACACTTCCCCAGTTCAGAGCTTGTACATAGTCTCATGAACCTTCTTTGCACCTCCACCATTTGCAACTGTCATTACTTTATGATTCAAAACTTCATTCCTTACCAAAGCATCCCACCTGAGGTTGTGTTTTCTTCTTTGGAAGGCCATACTTTTTCAGAACAGATGATCTGCCATTGCTCCTTTTGGCCTTCGTAACCAGGCACTGTTGGATGAATTGGGTCTGTCCTTGGATCACATTGCTGTATCCACTGGTCAGCCCATCCTACCATGGCTTATTACAGTCCCCAAATGTGACCTATCTTTAAGTCATCTAAGAATAGCAGACACTCCCGATTGGAAATACTGTCTGTTATTTGCTGAACATCTTTCGAACCAACCTTCCATTTCTGTTTATACAGATGGTTCGAAATCTGTTGAGTCTTTGGGCTCTGCCATGGTTTGTTGTGGTTTGGTAGTTGCATGCAGAATCCCCGCTACAGCTTCTGTGTTCACTGCTGAACTGTATGCCATTTCTCTTGCCCTGGATCATACAGAAGCTAAGCAGTACTCAAACTGCACTATTTATACTGACTTGCTTAGTTCTCTACTGGCCCTGGAATCACTTTACGTTGGTTCACACCCTGTTCTTGCTGATATTCAAAACCAACTGACCCATTTCTCTTTAACATCTACGTCAATCCAGTTTTTCTGGATCCAGGCCACGTTGGTATTCGTGGGAACGAGCTCACCGACACTGCAGCTAAGTCTATCTGCTCTGGCACTATCACCACTGTGCCTGTTCCATACATGGACTATGGTCCTGTATTCAAGGCTCAGCTCCATGCCAGCTGGCAATCAACTTGGAGTGAGCAACGTGAAAACAAGCTTTTCCAAATAAAACCCTATGTTGGACTTTAGCCGTCTTGCTTCTGTAAGGATCGGAAAGAGGAAGTTGTTCTAACTAGACTATGCATTGGTCACAGTTTTTTAACTTAACATTTTCTGTTTTCTGTATCTGATGCACCAGTGTGTAGTTTGTGTAACACTCAGATCACACAATGCCTTATTTTACTTTCTTGTCGTCATTATGACTCGATGGCACCATTTTAAACATGTTCTCTCCCATGGTTTGTCCATAACGTTACAGTGTTATTGGTGATGGTGACACTGTCCATCTTAGAGATGTTTTTAGCTTTTTAAAGACCATTAATCTTTTTAATGCCATTTAAGTTTTTAAATTTATACATTACACCTTTTTAATGTGGCTTTCTTTTAAAAATCACAGTTCATCTAGTTCAATTTGAAATTAGAAACTGGCCGCAACATTAAATAACTCGAAACCAGGACTGGAAAGGCTAACTTCAGGTGGCTGATGGTGGTTTTTATACTTACCTGTTAGTTTTCCTGGTGAGTTATGATGATTACAGTTACACTACAGAAAGTCCTTTACAACTTGTATTACTGTATTTTTTCTCTCAACATTGTAGACTAGATGTAAACATTGGTTTCATGCTATTTGTGTTTTGGTTTTTTTAAACTTTGTTTTGTTTTACCTAAATTTCCTTTTATGAATTATACTAAATTTATTTTTAACTTTTTACCAGAAGTTTGGTGCAGGTAGCGTAGCTGTTTTGTGCCATAAAACACTAAATCAACCAACCAGCCAGTCTTTTTAAAGTTCTGTTCATATAAACAGTTCTTTCTTAGGAGCTTGTCATTTTATACTTGTAAAGTTGTCAATTATTTTTTATAACTGATGATAGAATTTGTGTAAATTTATAATAATTATGTAGTTAAAGGTTTTTCATATCATGCTGCTTTTAACACTTTTTAAAATATTTTGATTTCCACCTTATAAAGAGGTCATCTGGTGTCATTATAAGTTTGTTTTTTTTTGCCTGCCAGTAGATATATTTTCACATAAATTTGATAACCATGACTCTACAACTGTAAAATGTAAATTTTTCTAAAGTTTGTTTGACATCAGCAATGTGGAAGAAGCAGTTTCACACATTCATCTGACGAGCAAAAAATGTTAAGACATTGAAAGCAGTATCAAGAAACAATACTGCTGTCCATACCATGTCAACAAACAGAACTACCACTGTAACTGTCACTAGTTCAACTTCCAGCATCAAGTCTTTTTCTCTCTTTTTTTTTTTAACTGATGTTTTAAGATTTGAAGTTTTATGGACTTTAAGAACCACTTACTGTAATGGTCTATTTCATTCTTATAAAAGGATTACAGATACTTTCAAGAGTATGTTCATAGACAGTAAAATTTACAAGATGTTTTATATGGGGGAGGAAAAGCATCTCAATTACCTCAACGTAGATTAGTTCCAAACTAGAACAGAAACTCAGAAGTCTGATGGGTTTATTCTTCTGTTTTATGGTAGTTTAACCCCTCAGCATGAAACTATGTGATGTTTGTCATCTCTTTTGAAGTGAAAAAACTGTCTATTAAAAAAACAACATAAAATTAGGCTGTGAGAAACTAAAAATGTGTACAGGCTGAGAAATCAGTAAATCAAGCAACTTAAGGTTTACTGTACAAGGCAGTATTTAAGGCATGTGGTAACAGTCAGAATTTCATTTTTTGGTACTTTCTGTCTGGATAGTTCTATTCATAACTAATAGGAGTCCCACCTGTGTGTAGATTAATGTTACAGACATTGGTTCTGAGTATTTATTGTAAATATCCATGGACAGTCCAATGTTAATTACATAGAATGTTATCAACTGAATCTAGTAAGCTCAATTTAGAGTTGGTTTATATACAGTTCACAATGCTTTTAAAGATGGTTATAAAGCTACTGACCAGAAGTTTGAAGAAATTCTGACAAGTTTCTATCATAATGATTCTCCAGTAAGAGTTGAAGACTTCCCAAGTGAGACTGGATGTTTGGACCAAAGTTTTGTAAGTACAGATGTGTGGAGGATATCATCAGTGCAGAAACATGTTTGTCTCTGCTACCTCATCCTTGTGCAAAACAAACAAGCAAAAAACTACCAAAATTAAAATCATGTGGTAATACTTGTGAAACACTTCCAGCCTCTTCATCTCCAAAACACAGTTTTTTCTCTCAGTTGCTAGAGAAATCAAACCTCTTTTCAACGAATGTTAGGATAATGAACTGATCTTCCTTGCAGGGTATGTTTGACCTTGTCGGGGGATTGTTGGAAAAGTTTGTCATTTTAGAATGACCGGAAATATAACTGGATCACAAGATGTTGCAGACAAAATGATTTTAAGAGAACCTTCTGAAATTGATACTGGTTTCGTTACAAAGAAAGTCCTTAATGATTTAAATAGGACTTTATAAATTACTAATAAAGCCTACTGTTGTAAAAGTGATTCAGAAGTCTTAACGTATTTCCTGGTTTGAAACATGAGTTGCTAGAAAACAGAAGTGCTGTTATATCTAAAAAGTCAATAACTGTAGGCATAGTGGAAGGAAGGAACTGTGATACTATTCTAAAGAGTTTCTCACGGTATCCCTGCAGTCACCTAATTCAAGAGTCTGTATGTTCCAGAGAGAGGTCTGGACAGACTGGAAACACCATATTTGCATCTTCTATTAGACAAAAAACTAATTCCAAATGCTTTGGAGAGTTTGCAAAACTACTTTCCCTGTCTTAGGGACAGGCCAGTGTTGCAAGAGGCTTTTCTGTAAATAAATACAGAAAACCAACAGAATACATCTCGTAATGCTAGGAGAGTCAAAATTGACTACTTTAGACATCCTGGAGTTATTCTGAATGAAAACATAATAGTACATCCTATAGATTTGTTGTAAGAACAAGACAAAGGTATAGGATGTACTTAGAAGTTCATAAAGCAGAAGGTGACAAGAAAAACTGATTTGATACTTGAAGATATTGAATGTTGTGGACAGTCAGACATTAACCACCTCCTTTTTTTCAGGTTGTGAAATTTTTGAAAAGGAAAGAAATTTTAGTGGTCAATTACCTGAGGAAAACATAGAGAAAAGGAAGATTCCTAGAGTGAAAATTGAAATGAAACTGTCAAAGAAAATCTGCTGAAACACTGTTTTTGATTTTTGTATTCTTAAATAATTGGTTATGTTACAACACTGCTAGATTAGTAATAAAAGTATTAGTCTTTTCACCACTAGAAAACTGTTTACAAATAGATAATATTTACAGTCAAAAGCATGTACATTCAGGTGCAAGTTATTGTGTTACTTTCATAAAGTGGTAATTTTATTTCTGCATAGGTGTGTAAAACCTGAAAGGAAGATTAGTCCCGTGCAAGAATAATTGATTAGTTCATTTAATTGTTTAATTATCACAACTATTAATCAGTTACCAAATTTTACCAACTTAACTCTACTTCTCTGAAAATGATCTGTGACTACTTGTATTTTTTTAAAGATGATCCAAGCCTCTGTGTTAAATTTTCTATTAATGAACTTTTATCAAATAATAATGAATTTAGATAATAACAAATAAATGGATACATGTAAAAGTGAACTATTTTATTTTCTGCAACATTTCAAACAGAATCCCTTCGTTCACTGACAAAGAGCATTTGCTCAAAGCATTGCAGAAAATAAACTAGAAAACATTTTTACTTAGACCTGCCAATTTATTCTTTATTATTGTTTATCCAAGTTTTTTTTTTCTTTTATCGTACAGAGCAACATTCGTTCATTATTGAGTTTGTTTACTTAGTCAAATGTTAGATTAAATTATTTACAAATTTGAGAAGAATACATACCAACTGGTTCCGAGGTACAGATACCTGAGGAAATAATATTTTAGTAAAAACTGATATCAGATGAAAGTTTTAAAAAATTTCTGTTAATAACATGACATTAAAAAATGTTTTAACTTCCTGGCTATGGCATGAGATTAAAGAACAAAGTACATTGCAGAGTTAATTTTTTATGTTTTAACTGTATAATTTGAATTGAGGAAATAACAAACTTACTAAATTGACCTTTGGCATTTATCATAGGAACAACCAGAAGAAAGAAAAGCATTCTCACCAGTTGACAGGAAAAATCTTTTTCAGGTTTGTTGAATTGAGTAAAATGTTATGTATAGCATATCTTAGAAAAAAATATATAATATGTTTTATTTTATTTTTTTAAATAATCTCTTGGATTTGTGAAGCACAAAGAAAGTGTGCAACGTTTAAATGTTATTTTTGGTTTATCTGAGAAGCATCTTTTGCACAGCATTTGTAACTTTCCCATTACATTCAGAATTTTAAGTACATTTGTTATGTTTAGGGTTACTTTGATATGATGCAATGTTGAACACTTGGAAACCAAAAACATAAGAAATTAGCTCTGTACTCTGATGACAAACATTTTGAAGATTTAGTGTATTTGACAAGGAGCTGTTACTGGTGTTTAATTATGAAATGTCCAAGAGAAATATGAATTGCTGTGATTAGCTTACACTGGAATTGTAACTAAGTTAAGATAAATCTGTGTTTTTCCTATATTGGTTAAATTAAGACCACAATATTTAATGACCTTTTACAACTGGGAATCTAGTTAAAGATTTCTTTTGGAGAATTAATATTTTTTGTGCTTCTGAATTCCAGTTAGGATATTTACTTTAATTCTACTGTAACTTCCATTTACACAAGACAGAAATTTACTTTTAAAAACAGTGTATTTATAAGCTAAACTTTAGAAGTTTATTTGCTTTCCAGTTCTGTGTAAAAACTATAACATCACAGGACATACAGTATATGGCTTTATTGGATACCCTGAGGTATAACAGTGCACCAGGTCATGTAGTTTATAGTTGAAATAATGTTGTAAATTATCAGCATCATTAAAGGTGTAAAACACTCCTTATGCTATGACCCAGGGCACTGTTTTACCTTGAGGTATCCTATAAACTTGTATGTTATCCCCTGCAGCATGTTATAGTTTTTTGTGGAACCCAGCAAACATTTTCTGAAATCACAAATGAAGTTACTGATGGAAGTGGGGAAAAAAAAAAAAAAAACTTCTTGTGTCTCAGGGCATGGTGTGATGGGTCAGATGACTTTATTCAAATGTTTTATATTTATCTTGTTATTCACAGTACCGGGTGAGACGAAGCAATTCACTGAATGGATCCTCTTCACCGTACTCCATATCTCCAGTCAGTAGCAAAAGTCAGAAGTTGTTAAGGTCGCCAAGAAAGGTTATGAGTTTTCTTACCTCTTATGTTTTGACAACACAAATGCTTAATTTTTGTTTACTCAATTCTTTAATGGGCACTGTGGCAAAATTAGTATAACTTTTGTTATACATAAGATGATCTGAGAGATGTATGAAATAATACATAACTTAAAAGCTTTGTTATTCTCTCATCAGTTAACATTCTGTAGAAGCTGTCTTATTTGAAAACTTTCTGTTGTACATAAATTTCTTGCTTTATGTGCATATATAATTAGTCTTATAGATTTAAAATCTTTAACCGACTAACATCTGGTTTAACTTAATGACCCAGTCTTAAAATAGCATGAATTTGTTTTGCTTTGATCGATGTTTTCACATTGTTATTATTGTAAAGTGGCACTCTCTAATGGGTTGTGGCTTTTGCTTAAGAAACAGGCAACTTTAAAAACATAATGTGTATTAATACTATTTCTTTTCCTTGTTTATTCTAGGCAGCAAGAAAGATCTCAAAAATTCCCTTTAAAGTCCTTGATGCCCCTGAGCTTCAGGATGACTTCTACCTAAACCTAGTTGATTGGTCCTCAACAAACATTCTCAGTGTAGGCTTGGGGACGTGCGTTTATTTGTGGAGTGCATGCACATCCCAGGTGACACGGCTGTGTGACCTGTCTCCTGATGGGGACTCTGTGACATCTGTATCCTGGGCTGAGAGAGTGAGTATCTTTAGAAGAAGTGACATGTACGTTTGTGGAGATTGTTGCTCTTTTGTTATAATTTCACTATTTTTGGTGTTTAAAGATCCTAAATAAGTGGCTCATAAACAACCCAAAACACATTTCTAAATAGAAGTAATTAGATGAAAGTGGAACATTGAATGTAGAATCTTTCTTTTTCTTGCTGCATGTGTTTTTACTTTTCTTTAAGATTGTTGTTCAACTTCATTTTTAAATTTTCTTCATATTTTTGGTCTTAAATTGTGATTGAATATTATGTGTGCTTTGGATTTGCTACAGCAACTACATGTTATAATCTACCCTGTTTAATATACTGATGAAAAGAATTTCATATGGATGTACTTTTGTCTTTCGTAACATGCAAAACAAGTTTATAATAATAAAACGGCATAGAGTGAATTTGAATTTCTGTTATCATTACAAGATGGAGTGCCTTATAGTGTCATAAACACCTTTAGTTTCGGTGTGTGCACATAACAGATGTGTCGTTCTTAAACAGCATATATGGAATGAATTCTGATATAAAGTAGAGATGTATTAGTGTTGTGAACAGACAATTTTCATGTTATAGCATAATTGTAACAGTTGTTGAATATAATATACTTAATAGATTATAAGGTGTAATAGTACCAGCAAAAACAAAGAATGATACACTTATGAAGTGAGGAAGCAGTACATTTATTTTTTAAAATGTGTGTCTAATTGACTACAATAGTATTTTATGATAGGGCCACCTAGTGGCAGTAGGAACACACAAAGGCTATGTTCAAGTGTGGGATGTAGCAGCTAACAAGAGAGTATCAGTAGTTGAAGGTCACTCTGCCCGAGTAGGAGCATTAGCTTGGAATAGTGACATTGTATCATCAGGGAGTCGAGATCGGCTGATTCTTCAGAGAGATGTGCGAACGCCATGCACGGTACCAGACAAGAAGCTTGCTGGACATAGACAAGAGGTAGGTATTTTAGTTGTGTGAAGATGGTAGAACATATTAACTGGCAAGTGAATACATTTTCATCTAAACAATAAACTTGTTATTATAGCTGATTTCTTTTCACTAATAGTACATCATCACAGGATGAGGTTGTGTTTAGGTTCGGTTTAGTGTTACTGTGGAAAGCTGTCATTAATCAATGTGTGAATTTCAAGTGAGTGTTCTTCACAAACAGAGCAAGATTACCATATATGGGTTTAGGTCCAGTATAGGTTAGGGCTCTTGATTTGCAATCTGAGGGTTGAGGTTTCAACTCCTCATCTCACCAAACATAATCACCCTTTCAACCGTGGGAGTTAAAACTGACAATCAATCCCACTATTCATTGGTAAAAGAGTAGCCCAAGAGGAGGTGGCAATGACTAGTAAAGATAGCCTCATGTAGTTTTGTGTAGAATCCAAACCAAACACATCTGGGTTTAAATATAATATATGTGACTATAATATAATGTAATATGAGAGTAATGTACTGATTAGCATATGACAACACATACTCAACAAGAGACCAGATAACTTGTGAAATTATTTTTAGATGACCCAAGCCTGTGTGACTAGAACATTTTTTTTTTTTAAACCAAGTTTTGTCTTCAGTAGATGTGTAGTTTCTTTTGTATGGCAGACTGATTGTTTACTTAAGGGTTAAGCTTTAAAATTACGTGGAAAGAACACATACATGTTACTTGCTACTCAAGACTAAAAATGTTATATCTCAGTTTATATACACATGCTGAAATTAAAATTTTTCAACTTTGGTTTTTCCTATAAAATATATAAAAAATGAATTCAGCATTCTAAAGTTAATATAACATTACTTTCACATTTAAAATCAATAATTTGATGTGAAAACAAACTTTAATATCATTAAAAGGCCAGAAATCATTTTATGATAAACATTTTCACAGGTTTGTGGATTAAAATGGTCACCAGATAACCAGTACCTAGCTTCGGGCGGGAACGACAACAAATTATTTGTGTGGAACCTGAATAGTGTGGTACCTGTACAGACTTACACTGAACATCTTGCTGCTGTTAAGGCTATTGCTTGGTCACCACATCATCATGGCCTCTTAGCCAGTGGTGGGGGTACGGCTGACCGGTGTATAAGATTCTGGAACACCTTGACTGGTCAGCCCATGCAGTGTGTGGACACAGGGTCACAAGTGTGCAACTTAGCATGGTCCAGACATGCATCAGAGCTGGTGAGCTTAACTTTTTTTATGTCGTTGTTTAAATGCAGTAGTTTGCAACTGAAAATTGTTCAACTCTAAGACAACTAATTATTTAGAAAAATATTTTGTAATTGATGGCAGACCTCTTGAGGTTGCCAAGGGTCTCCAGGGATGAAGTCTGTGACAATATTAAGTGTTAATAATTTTCCATTTATTACAATAAACAAAAATCCATCAATACCACAGGAACATTTAAATAAGTTTATTGTTTTAATATTTTTATATATTTTAGCAGAAGGGGCTCTTGATAAGGAAAAGGTTGAAAACTAATTTTGAAAATCACCTTGTAAATTTTGAGTTATTGGTGACGATGTAAATTGTAAACAGACCTAGTGATGGATTTAAGGTTTTGTGGGCCCTACATCCTATGTAATTTTACATAAAATAAAAATTATTAATGAGCTCCCATTAAGACCATGGGCCCTGTGGCTAAGCCCCTACCTAAATATGCCACTGGACAGGACTGGGTACTTACATGATTGGTTGATTTTATTTTGTAATTTGAAATTTCTTATTAATAATTATAAACATACACAATTCTTGCTAGTAATTCTTGATGACAAGAAATCTACTTTTACTGATAAAACAGAGAACATTTCAACCTTCCTAGGTCATCTTCAAGTCAAAACATTGTTCTCTGCTTTGAGTAAAAGTGTTAATGCCCATACCAGCCGTCCTGAGATACATTTTTGCTAGAAATGTTTTGTTGATTATTCTGAAAATTATTTTCATACAAATAAAAGTGATTCTAATTTCTGATTAGGTGAGCACTCATGGATATTCCCAGAACCAGATCCTTGTGTGGAAGTACCCTACATTAACTCAAGTAGCCAAGTTAACAGGGCACTCTTATAGGGTATTGTATCTGGTGAGTACTGTTTTACTGCCTATGGAGCTTGTTTCTTTGCTAGGCCTTATAAATTATATTAATCACGTATTTGGCCAAGCAGAGCCTAGTTGTTCACGTGCTGGTCTTTCACCCTGTGTTGTAAGAGTGATGGTCAATTCGAGTGATCCAAAAGTTGATTGCAAGTACTGTTGGCTAGCTTCTGTGTATCTTTACTGGCCAAGTAAGAATAGTGAATAACAGAATTTAGTACACCTGAGCTCCTCACATTGGGTATGTTACAACATAGTGAAATGTAGTCAAGTACTACTGGCAACCTCCTACTTCACCACTAAAAAAGATATGGTTAAATTATTGGGTCCTACTTAAATACCAGTTGTAGGCTCACCGTTCACCTGTACAAACGTTATAAGTGGTTGAGTATATTAAAATGATTTTGAATAAGAAAGTCACATGATACCATTGTTGATACAAAGTTGAGGTGGAAGGGTGTATATTAGAACTCCATTTTTCACAGGTTATGCATATTGTAGGAAGTTCATTGCTCTTAGGAGGGTATTTAATAGCCATTTATCATGCAAAATACTTGTACACTAAGATCTTAAAGATATATTCAGATTGGGGATTTATAATATTCAAAATGATGGTAAGTCTTATACTTAACAGTATTGTAAAATAAAGGAATATGAATCAGGTTGGGGTAACAGAGCTATCCAAAACACAACCTTCCATAACTTGTATCTCAGCCTGTAAATAAAGGGTGGTATCATGTGTGGAGCAAGAGTCCAGAACCACAGATTGGTGGCAAGAGCTGTCTCTAGGTGTGCAACATTATCAAGAAAGGTCTCTTGTTGGAAACAAGATAAAGACTTCCCAGGCAGCTTGAGGATGAAGCAAGGATCTGTGCTCTTGGCTGGTGAGACAGCACTGGTATTTCATCAGGATTAAACTGTATCATATCCTGTTATCTCATATATTAGACAGTCTTGTTTGATATCACTATTCCACCTAAACCAGATTGAAGAAGAGACTGGTAAATAAGAATGAGTGTAGGTTGTAGCATTATACACATTAATTTACCTCTGTCTAAAAAGTACAGTTATTGAAACTCTAGTTTTATTATTTGGAAAACATTACCCATTGGCAGTTGCTTTTAATACAGAAATAGTTATGGTATTATGTATTTCTTTCAAGCTTTGAATGTTAGTTATAACCCTGCAGTGGATTTTTCTTTGTGTATCTAACTGAAAAGCCTTTTCTCAATATAAATGATGTATTTCACCAACACTGCTTGAGCCCTTAAGTTGCCATAGCAGTGTATTAATTCCCCTATAAAGAGCTACATTTATGATGGGAAAAACTGAATATTGGTACATCTTGTTTTAATTAGGCTGTGTCACCAGATGGTGAATCTATAGTGACAGGTGCTGGGGATGAAACCTTAAGGTTTTGGAATGTCTTCAGTAAGGCAAGGTCTCAGAAGGTATGTTAGTAGGTACATCTTAAGTTTAAAAAAATGTAATATATGAGATAAGCTGTCTTATTAAATGGGTGTTAATGATGTTAAAACTTTAACATGTGCTTTGAGCTCTATAATTACTTTGTGTCTTACAGGAAGCAAAGTCAGCCCTGAATTTATTTACAAGCATTCGGTAAGATCAGAATTATCATGGACCAACTGTCATCCCTTCATAATATTTGTGATTGTAGCAATGCATTTTTCTCAAAATTTGTTAATAAAATGTGGTTTCCTTCATCTACCTTTGCTACAAATCTATTGCATGTAACTTGTAAAATAATAAAGTATAAGTTAGTATTAATCCCTGCAACTGGGTAGTTTGTAATTCACAATAATATGCTGCATGCAGTGTACAGTAAAATTATACATTTTCTTTTAAATGTCTAAAGGAAAAAGTTAATTCGTACATGCTGGATGTAGGAAATCGAACATTATATTTGTTTGGAAACTACCCTTGTATAACACACCCCTACTCTATTCTAACACACTTACCCCCTCTGTTTTTAGCAAATTCAATTTAGCACTTAAACACAAGCTCAAACAGGTACACATTAATAAAACTTTTATTTCACTTAAACATTTCAATTGATAGCTTTTCAACATATCATTGAGCAATGAAGTCAGGTCTTCACACACCTTTATTTATTATTAGTTTAAGATATATGTAATATATAAGCATACCCTTGTTTTTAATGAATTTTATTTAACACGTTATCTCTACGTAGGTTAAGCTTACACTACCCGCACGAGGGGCAAGGCCGATTGTTTGTCTGTTTCGAATGCACCAAATGTTACTGTGGGTGGTGACTACTTGATTTTTGTTTTGTCACAACAAACAAATCTTAAATGTGCTTTAGTACATTTAGATAAGTCAGTACTTGTGACCCTCCATCCTATTTGCAACAATGTAGTGAGATGAGAATAAATAAAAGCACTGGAACCTGTTAATCTAAGATGCCACATATATATACACCTCCATTTAAAAGTGACAGGTTAGTACAGTAATTCAGAATGTATATGTTCAGACATTACCTACCACTTAATTTTAAACATGTTTTTCCTTAAACGTATATAATTACTTTCTACAAACTTATACAAACATGTCATAAAACTTTATGAAATAGACTTGTAAATAGTACTTATATACCTTTTTGTAAAGGATGGTTTGATGGAAATAGGCTTAACATGCTAAAGTTCAGAAGATGTAGAGTTGGATTAAAAACAAAGTGACATATCAGAACAACTGTAATATTTCCTTTTTACCACATTTTTAAAACAAATAATTCTGCTGTCATCGAAGATCCTGAAGAATAGTTCGTTTGTGTCGCATTGATCTTCAAGATTGGTTATTTCTACCTTAAAACACTGAACTCTATATAAAATGATATAATTCAAGATCACACCCTGAGTGGTCAGTATTTTAAATGTTATTGATAGAAAATAAAAAAACATGGGCTAAAACATTCTCACTTGCTTAGAGAAATTTACAAAAAAAGTCTTTTCCATGGACTGGCACAACCTTGTAGTTTATTATTTTATAAAAAAAAAAAGAAATGAAACCTTGATTATGTACAGCTGTGTTAGTGGAACAATACCACTAGGTAATCAACTGCAAGAAAGACAAGTGGTCATTACACACTTGTGATTAAATCCATAAAACATTGTTTGCTGAATTACAACCTTGCTTTTCTTTGTTCGTATAACACTGTCCATTGATTATAGGATAAATGAGATAACATTTACTTTAAGTTTGCAATGTGCACATTTTTCATTTCCCACTGTACTCAGGATTATTATAGTCCACATACACTCGTACAACTTCTCCCGAGTACCGCCGTTGATGTGGCATGAAGTAAAAGTCTGGTTGAAGCTCTTGTTGAGCCCTCAAGGTACTAGAAGCAGATCTGAGAGACCTGTCGTGAGTGGCATATGCACTGGAATATCCAGACATGTTAGAAAAACCATCACTGTGGCGAGAAGAAATACGTTCCAAAGTGTGACTGTGTCCAGCTGGTGGGAGAGGTCGAGAATGTCTGGAACGACCATTACTTTTTCCATTGGCACTAGGATGAGATGGTGCACTCTTTCTGGAAACAGCACTACCATTGGAAACAGATCCCACCGGGTGTTTACTTACGTGCCTGTCCTCTTCTCGCATTGCAAAGTTCTCATAGCTATACGTACTGCTGGCTGTCGCATAGTCCTTCCACTGAGAATTAATCAATTGTTCCTGAATTAAATTTTAAAAAAAGAATGAGTTATAATATCATATTCAGTCTGTTTGTGTGGACATATCATAATTGTATAGTTTTCAACTTCCCTGCTTTACAACATTATTCTCATTTATTAATGATAAGAAATATATCATAAAACATGACATTGGTATCTAATTGTTAGTTATCTCCTAGCCATTTCCAAGAGAGAAAGAACAGAGTAGTTTGACTTCTTGAAAAGTGCTGTATGAGCAAGTAGTAAGAGACAGAGTATCTGCCCACTTCAAATCCAAGGCAGAGAAAGGTACTTTTAAACAAACTAATATAAAAGTCCTGTTGTTCAATTATCTACCACCATTTGATTACCCTGAGACTAATGGTTGCTTATTTAATTACCCAGAATTAATGCATGTAAATAGCTAACAGTTATTTATTTATATCTTCCAACACTTGACAAACCCAAAAGATTGGAAAAACAAAACAAAACAAAACTGGGGAGGGTGTACCAGATTTCAGTCTCACAAGATTGTATTGAATAAAGGAGGCACTCTTTTCATATAAACATTAAATTTCCTAATATGCCAGTGTGCTTTACTATGATTTTAATTCCCGAAGAGTCAAGTTACAACACAACCTTCATAGGTTAAGAATACAAAAAAAATCACACAAATTTCCCAATACTAAAGAATTCAGCACAGTGGGTAGAATATTAACCTTAGTGTGAGATTGCTGCTGGTTTCTTCTATTCCTGTAGATCATACAGCTGGCTTGGATAACAATTAGTAAAACAAGAGCTCCAATTCCTCCTATGATAATGTAAACCTCAGTGTCATGTTCTGGAAAATCTGGATCTTTAGATCCTAGGAGGAGAGGAAAACAAGTTTTACTTTGGTGTAGCATTTTAAAATAAACAGGTTCAGGATAAATTCTATTTAATATAGGTTGTACTGGTTGGTCTTCAGGGAAGGTATGGTAGCAAAGTACAATCTCTTAATAAAGTCAGTTATTAAGACTAACGTATTGTACCATTTGATCTGAAAACAATGTGGTTACCACAATTTTAGCAAAACATTACAGGAATTTAAAGGATCTTAAGGAGAATACAAAAACATTTAGTTATAAAGGATGTTTCAAACCAGTTGTATTCTATGACAGCAACAAAAAGTAGAAGGAATATCACTGATATTCATTATACAGAAAAAAATGAATACGAACCTTGCTTAGTGTCAATTTCGTTTGGACTGGTTTGCTGAACTAAAAAAAGAAAAGCAGTCAAAGTTTTTATCTTTACTATTAAAAGTGTTATTTACTCACTGCAAAATAAATTTAATAAACAAAAATACAATTGTTATGAAGGAAAGTCATTCACATCTCATCACTGAAAAGAAAAACTGAAGGACAAGCTATAAAAAAACTCATTTAAAAGAGCCTTTCTGACTGAAGTTTGCTTTGGTTTTCACATGTCCAGTCAAAACCACTATTCTGTTCTATTTTAAATATATAATTTTTTTTATATGTATTTAATAGTAGACAACCAACTCGGAGAAATCCATTACTTGTTCTAGATTTTTTGTTATTTGTAAACTATTTGTAATAAGTAATAATAAAATATATATTGAAAAATCTGGAAAGACTATTTTCCTGAGGAATTATGAAAGGAATTGTAAGAAGAAATCCTTAAGGACGTTACTAAATTTCATAATATTTTAATGTACTTTTAGACATAAAAGAATAGCCAAGTTTACCCCTTCCAGCAGGCTGGATGATGAGGTAAGCTGGATCAACCAGAAGTGTACCAATATATCCTTCCTTTATTGTTTCATTAAGTGTTTTTGATAATTCTTCCATGTGGTAAATGCTGCGGTCACCTTCCCGATCCTTTTTTTGTAAATGTTTATCCACAATGATGACATTCATTTGGGCAATGATACTTTCATCACCTTTTATACTGTGAGGGAGAAAAAAAAAAAAAAAGGAGATATGAATGATGCTTTTTACTGAGTTTTTCAAGTAAGAAAACCTTTGGTATTTGACGTTTTCGAACCAAATGGCATATTACACGATACCTGGACTAAACAGTCTGCTAAGAGTACCCAAGTTTCAGACACAGCTATATCTTTTTAAACTGGTGGCTAAAGGAAGAGCAACCAACCAGAAGCATTCTTCTTTTTTCTTTTGATTGAACAATGTAATAACATGCTAACAGCTAAAACTATGTAGCACACTTAGCAGCATCTCATATGTTTGAAGCTAGGAGCTTCCAATCGTCAGCTCAGAAGAGCAATCCTCAAAACCATGCCCCATACATTACTAACAAAAATCCCTCTCACCTGTTTATAACAATTTGTAATAGTAAGCAGTAAGTTAAAAATTGAAGGGTGGAAAAGGAAAAAAAAACTGCCCTCTTTCAAATTTTTGTATTCTTAGTTATTTTTTTACTTTACAAAATTAAATCATTTTTAAAAATTCAGAATAAGTACAAATATGGTACATAGTAAGAAAAAATATTTTAAAAATATTAGACTAGAAAGTCTAACCAAGTGTTTTACATGGTAAAACCTTTCTTTAATTGAATTGAATTTTCCAGTATTCATCGAGGTGTTAAGTTCCATTCTGCACAACTACCACCACAAATATCCCCTTTCACTTTGTTTCTTAGTATTCTTTCTATATTTTTGCAATATTTGTGCCCATAAAATTTTTCAGTAGGTTCTTTGAACCCACCTTGAGGCAGCCCTGTATCTAAATTTCATTGTTTTATATACACACACACACACACACACACACACACATATATATATGAAACTGATGGCTGTAGCAAAATAAATAAAAGTTATCTTTGCTACCAAGAGGACATTTCAGAAGTCAAAGAACAGTTGACAGCAAGGTGATGTTTGAGACAATATTAATAATGTTAGAAAACTGAGAAACATCTGGTGTGTCTATTTTATTTTTAAATAAGTGGATAAAATATATAAATATCAGATGCCCAAGAACAATAAAAGTTTTAACTTCTATAATTAAGAACTTTTGTCAACAATTTAAAAACATACTATCTTGGAATATTTGTGAGAATTTTGCTTTGATAGTGTTGAATATTTGAAATATATTCATTTTTAATAAATTTCATATTTTAGTCTATGAACCAAAAACCAGTATATATATATATTTCATTCTGGAACAATTAAACTACTGTTGATTGTAACTGTACACAATAAACCTTATTTTGGAAATGTACAAATTTTAATTGTTAATGTGAAATTTCTAACACAATGAATAATTGATTTGTTTTTCAAACATCATCAAACACTTTTTAACTAATGAATCATTTAGTGATGAAAATTTGCTTTTCTGAAACAAATATCCATCTTTTACAAAATATCCATACCTGGAAAGTTCTGTAACTTCTACACCTTCAAATCCATCAAGTGAAGTTAAAACAACACTCATCTGTAAGAAATAACAAATATGAAGATATATATGCAATACAGACATTATACACTGATTAAATAAATCATTGGTCAAGTTCTCACAAGATGCTGGATGAAAAGTACATTATAAACAGAGGAACCAAAAAAGACTTTCTCTGCCTGGTGAATATTACAATGATAATGATGGGAGTTAAATAACAGCAAACTACATATCAACTGTATATAGTAGTAGAATGTGTCTCCATTGATTATATACCAAAAGCTGGTAACTGTCTGAAAACTAAGCCTAATGTAACATCCTTCCAGCAATATATACAAAACTACACTACATGTAGAACAGAAGTTAGAAGAATACAGGTCAGACTATCAAGGTAGCAACGTTAACATTTTCTATTTGTACCTACCTCATCTCACCCAAAGCTATCTTAACCTTGGTTTGTCCTCTAAGCATTGCTAAAACATTTTTTGCTAATAGATCATCAATCTATTATACCCCTTTAATTTTGCACCATTTCACAACATGTGTGCTTATCATGCAACTTCCCTCTACCAATCATAATCCATTACCTAATGCATCCTCACTTTTAAAAATTCAGTTTCAAACTAAAACATCAGCTTATCATGATTGTACAAGTCCATTAACAATGGAAAAAATGAGGGTGAGGATGGAAATGCATAGAACAGAGTACACCATAGGGGGAGGAGAGGATTGTTACATTAGTAATCCAAAAAGAGACTTGAGAACTGGTGGTTACCTGAAAAATTACTCCATAAACTAAGTTGGCCATACCCACACTTAACAACAATGATCAGCAAATGTCTAGAATGAACTTGTATGTTGAATGAAAACATAATGAGGTTCTTCGCCCAACACATTAAGAGAGGAATCAAGGGCTAATGGTGAAACACTCAAGACCTGACATTCCTAATTAATAGGAATAGTGAGGTCCATGAAATCTTCTGACTGTCAGCATTATCTGACTCATCAGAATAGGCCAGGGCAGGAAAAATAAGGTTCCATATTATCTTCACCCTGAATAAACTCTTCCTCAGAAGCTCGATGAGGGGAAAAGGATGAATGAGTTGACTACCAAGCAGAAGTATCCAAATCCCTGCAAATTAAGGCTTAAACGCCCTTGATAGATATTGTTAACTTACTCTGAAGAGAACTAGTAATGCTACTATCCTCAATACTGAAGTAAAGTAAACAGTTCTATACACTGAAATGCCAACTGAGATATTGTATTAGTGGTGCAGTATGACTGATGAAGGATAGTACATGAAATAAAAAGGTATTAATTGACTGGTGCACTATTTGTGAAAAACATTTTAGCAATGTTTAGAGGGCAAATCAAAAGTCAAGATAGCTTTCAGCAAAAGGAAGTGGTACCCTTCTGGATGCTCAATCTTGAAGTGATGAAAGCCACAGAAGACACTCAGTAACACAATTTTATAACCAATTTCCACCACTATACGAATACTACTTACATCTTTCAATATCTGCTTCTGTAGGTTACGGTATTCTTCCGAATCTTTTTCCTTTAGGTTTAAATTCCCGTGTTGAGGAAGTTTAACTTCTATGATGTATTCCATTTTCTGTGGAGTAGGTAATGTCGTCACCAACATTACTGGTGGACTAGTATGCGACTGACTTGTCATTAAGGTTGTTGTTGTTGGTGGTGGTGGTGGTGATGGGGTAGTACTGGTGGATAAAGTGGTAGCTTGCTGAAATGGAGTGCTGGGAGTTCTAAAAGTTGGAAAATGAAGTACAGGCCTTCTGATCTTGGGCACCTTAGATGTCAGCTTTGGAACTGGAGTAGATGTGGATGCTGTAGCAGCAAGAATTACTTCTTCTGTCACAAACAGCAACAAATAACCATGAAATGTATCAGCTACAGTTAACATCAAATCCTTTTGCAAATAAATCATTTTTGTTTTTTTAAATCTGAATTCTACATAATGTTTGCTTATTTCATTTATTTTACCAAGTAGGACACCATTATAGGGATTATACAGCTATTCACAGACCATCCCTACATAACTTTCAATATTAACATGAGATTGTAAAATGCAAGAGCACCAAATGATTACAAAGTCCATCAACTTGGCCAACCTCACAGCAAGAGTCTGTAGTAATCAAGACGCAGTTTGAGTCTCGTCGGCTTTCCTTGTATACAAGTCCAAGACTCTTAGTTACACTACATTGATGCTTACCCTGAGAAAAATATATGTTGATAAACAAACTGCATATAAACAGTCAATAATATATAACTTCCAACTGCAGTAATAATAAAGTCAAGAATACATTTTGCAGTCTAATGTTACATTTTAACACTGAGTCATGTAGAAATGATCTATGTATAACTGTATGTGCGTGGGTGCGTATTCTTTTTGGCACTGCCAGTCCTACATTACTTACATTTACAAAATGTTTATTACTTGTTTGTTATGTTTATTCTCCTGACTGAAAGGATGATCTTCGAATGTGTGCAGTACAAGTTAACATTATGTGTATTAATTTTATTCTTTCTTTTATTCCTTCTCTTCATACATAATATAGGGGTTGGCTCCCTAAAAACTATGATTGTATAGTGTACAAAGCATTGAGTATTTTAAATATGACAGACATCCCATGTTAACCTATTACACTGCAGAACAAATTTTTTGCTTCTTGAACACTGTTAGGTGTTCCTTATAGATTTTTGGCTGCTGATCATGAAAATCACATCCAAATTTGCTCATCATGTACCATTTCATCGAAATCTTCAGTTTCACCAGGACATTGCTACAATGAAAAAACTATATCAGGGCAACTGGAATCCGTCAATGCTTGCTGACTACTGTTGGACACTGCAACATGATGCACTGGACATTGAATACAAACGAAAATTAGGAGCAAAACACTTTTAATTATGTTGAACTTAATAGAGTATTAGAAACATAAACGCAATTAAATACGTTATTACCGGTAAACAGTTAACTGTCTATTTTTCAGAGTTCCTACATGATAAAGCAAAACCAAAACTATATTTGTGCATACCCACCAGGTACCTGTCACAATCAGCAAACACTTTTCAGGAAGCAAAACTTTTCAAAAAAATTGTTGTGCAGTGTTATTGACTCTTAATCCCAGTTTCATCCTGTACTTCAGCTTTTTAAAAAAAAAAACAGCTTTCTGTAAACAAACTAACTTCAAAAGGTAATGATAACATCATTTATACAAGAATTATGATTATTTTTCTAAATTATTACTAAAATATTATAGTTGTTAGTTATAACAACTAACCAGTGACACTGTGCACTGCACACAAACACAAAGTGGTCTTGGTTTAAACTGATGTTATTGATACAGTAGTTGCAGAGTTATCTAAACTGAAACATCACAAAGAAAGATTAACTATCTGGTTGGTTGATCACTTTTTGATTTGATATCATGGCAATGGTTTCTTGCTTTGTTTTGGGGCTTCTTGGGTAAATAAATGAATGAAAGTGACTGGCAATCATCTTTTAAATCAAAACTTTGTCATTGTTGGTTTGTTTAATGAGCATATTTGCAATATGCCTATTAACTAACTATCTTGGCCATCCTCATGTACAGAGTACACCAAGTTTCTTGATACATAATACATGGGTGATGCCCAGGTGTAGTAACTATACCACAGGTTAAGATGTTTATAAACTGATATCGAAATACATTAATTTTTACCACTTATATTTTGACCAAAAACTCAAATAAATCTTTTTTTAAAAGAAATTAACTAAACAAATATAATTACGTTTTTGTGTACAGCTCTTGATACAGATCTTATTTTCAGAGATCTTTGGAGTCGACTCATGTTGTCGAATCTTCTTGTTTACAGCATTGAAAACACCACCATGAACAGGGAAGAACATGTACAGACACTCGGTGTCTGTGAAATGAAGATCTCGCTCCAAGTCTCCTGTGTGTCGTTTTCTAACAAACTTTAGCGTAGTTATTCCATCTTCTCGCCAACCACTCATATTGCTGATGCTCTGGCTGGAATCCAGTGATGGCTGTTTGTAATCTGCTAACCAGCTGGTGGAAAAAAAGGAAGAATATTTGTGCTTTTTAAATTTCCTGTGTTAATGTTATTTTTTTTAGTTATATGTTATGCACTAACAAACAACACCAGAAACAAATGATTTTACAACATCAAATTTGTTACTTTCTTTAACTTTCAAATGGCAGCCATCATCAATTGATGCTGCTACCTACAATAAGGGTAAATTTGATACTTGACATTTCAAATTAGAGCTTCTCTCCAGAGCGTTCCACTGAAATGCAAACTATAACCATTTATTTATAGAACTACAATGTCTTCTATGCATCAACAGGAGCTACAGAAGTTAGCTAACAGTCTCTTTCAAAATATTACATTATAAACAACCTTATAAAACTATTCAAAATTTTTCTTTTTAACTGAACCAATTTCATTTTCTGAAAATAAAGTTTTTTTTTTGGTTTTTTTTTTTTTTTACTTGAAGCAAAACATATGATCAACCTTGCCATAATTATATTTTTCCTAGATATCTACCTACAAAGAATAGAGTGCATTTTTTCATCAGCTTATCACCTTCACTGGAAGAGATTATGAGCCATAAACCCAACAATATCTCGTGAGGTTCAATTAGTTTTGTATAATAATGAATAAAATTTAAAACAAACTAAAAGTAATTACATTTGATATAGTAACTAGTGTAATTAACTGATACTATTACTAAAAGGAACAAGTAAACAAAAACAATGTACTTTACTCAAGAAACTCACAAACACTAGTTCTCTTTTTGGGCTATTATGTTGTTTTTCATTGCAACATAATTTTTAAAAACTATTCTCATAAAGACTGACAATGTGAGGAAAGAATACAATAAATCTTAGTATCTATTTGTAGTTGTGGAGAAATAAACTATGTTCAGTCTCACATTGTTCAATATTGACAATAGTTAATAATCTTACACTGGAAGAACAGGCCTTACAACAAATAACAATAATTCCCTTAGCAACTATAACAGTACCCTCTTTTTAAATGGAAAAATTGAGCAAACTAAGTAGGTCAAGATTTTGTTTCAGAAGTCTCCAGGTCTACCTAATCATGCTAATATGTAAAGAAATTATGTTTTAAGATATACTACAAAGTAAATACTACTGACAAAACTGATAGCAATATTTTCTAGTTACGTTTTTTAATGTAAAAATAAAGCCTCTCTCATACTCAAATGATAAAACGTTTTTTTTATAAATATGAATTTTTTTTTAATAGAACGTAAAAGTGCACTTTATTAAAGTTAGTAACAATACTGGTCACTATACATTAATGTGAGTAACTGGTAATCAGTTCAGTCACCTAAATAATAATGCACAGAAACACTCACGTGTCCATTATAAAAAATCTTCCATTCTCCTCCACCCAGCCCAAAATAGCATCAGTTGCTTCCTAACCGTATGAAAGAAATAAACAAATAAATTATTTTTCCTTCTGCAAGTCCTTACATTCAAAACTATCACAAACGTTTTAGCAACATTCAAACAAACTACTGGATATACAAAAACAAACCTTGCAACTCTGTTTACAAAACTTGTTTTGAGTTAAACATAAAACTAGACAACAGCTGTTTACAACATTCTAAACAAGTTAACAAAAAGTTGTAACCAACAAATATAAACAAAAACACAATTTTCCATTTTATTATCTTTAAAAGGATCATATACTGCTTACAAGTTAGTGTGCTATGTGAATAAATTTCTGGGCTCTTAATATGTTGCTGTTTTACCAGAATTAAGACTGACAGGTTTACTATTGTTTATTTATTTTAATACTGATTTATGTTTCAGTTAAACATATTTCAAAATGCATGTAGCTTGTAATGTTAAAATGCTTTTTACATAATTCCCACTTATTCACTAAATGTACAGAAGATCTTTGAGTGTAAGAATCAACAATGTATATATGAGTAAATGTCAGTTTTGCTGCCTTGACTGAAATTTCTGCAAACTCCCCTCTCAAGTTTATAAAATTAATCAACACAAAGCAAATAGAACTATTCTATGTTATTGGTTTGCTAGAGTTGGTATGCTATAAACCTTGAAAGATAAAACTGTTATTATTGCTTATTAATCAGGAAACTACAAATATTTGACCAGGAACTTTTTTAGATTTTGAAAATCACAAATTGTTTAACTTCAGTGGCTCAACATCAGACATTAGAGTTTTTACAAAAGATATCATATAACTTCAGTGGTGAAAAACTCATATGTGATCAGCAAAGAGCTAACTAGATTCCATTAAGGAAACTGTACCCATATCAACCGAGAATTAATTTGCTCGTCATGAACCCTTTACAAGGCATAAAGAAAGTTTTGGATCAGATAAGACTCAATATTGTTAGCAAGTTTGTAAAACTTATGTACAAATCATTATTATAAATTGCATCATTGTTTGTATATTAAAATGTATTTGTATTAAGAAAGAAAACTGTGTATATCAATCCAGTTGGCAAACATCATGAATTTCATACATCTCTACGTGTAATTAACTTCTATTTCAAATTACAGCGGGAACTTAGTTTTAAGTCATTTCAAACTGTAATACGTAACATAATAAATAGGAGACTTGTCAGATAAGTCATAATATGTAACAAAGTGAAATACTGTTATTTCAAAGGCGAGTGAACTACAATGGTTACATGATTAAATTATCAATTATTAAAGAAAATAAAAAGACACCATTTTTCTATCTTTTGAGAAGGCAATTCCAGTCCATTTGTTATGATTCTTTGTACTAATGGTAAAGGATATTTCATCAGATTTGTCGATGTATTCCCACACTGCCCTGTAGTCACATCCATACCCCCTGCAGTCTGTTGGAGACTTCCACTCACCCATACACTGAACCACACTTTCTTCCTGTGGCTTAGTATTAGGTTCATGTTCACCGCTGGGTTCAGGTTCACTATTTGGTTCAGGTTCTATTTTTGGCTTCTTGTTTCGATTTAGAACTGAAACAATTTAATAGCAGACTTTTACACCTCTCTCCACTTACAAATACCAAAATATATATATTCAAACTAGTAATTTTCCACTTAACAAGAATTAGTTAAAATCAATTAAAACGTTTTTCTTTTGGCCTCCCATACACGTTAAGGTGTCCATAATTACACTTAAAAATCAAGTTATAATGTAGTTATGGCTCTTAAAGTAGGTTGTTACCTTTAATATTCACCTTTGTTACTAAAGTCATTAACAAACAACTCAAATTAGTAATGTTCTGATTTCTAACACTCTAACTAGATAAAAAAAGCACATTAACAGTACTTAATGATAAAAATATTTAGTTGTAAATTGACTAAAAATACCTAAATTATCTAGATAATAATGTTTGTTTTAGTAGAATGCCACATGACAGCATACCCTCTCTATGTCCATCACAAGGAATAACACCCCACATTTAAGCACTGTAAGTGTGAACTAATTTTCTGACCCAGTAGTGGATAGATAATAATTCCCATTTATAGAAAAAAAATATTAAAAAGGAATTTCATGTAATGGCAAACATAAAAAAAAAATCAATCTTTTTTTCATTTGAGAAGAGTTTTTTTTTTTTTTTTTTTTTAATCCTTACCTGGTACTGGACAACTCTGAATACACACAAGTGAAACAAAGGGCGTGACATCATGGGCAGAGATTTGTTTAAAAGCATTGTTATACTGGCCTCCTTTAACAGGAAACATAAAATAAAGACACTCATTATCAGAGAATGAGATATCCTGGTCAGTATCTCCAGTGTTCCGTTTTCTTATAAACTGTAAAGTCATCAATCCATTCTCTAGTTTACCAGTAGCATTGTAGGTGTTCTGTTTTATGTCATATTCAGGATGACTATAACCTGTTAGCCATCTAAATGAAAACATAATATAACAGTTAATAAGAATATACGCAAGATGGTAAACAAAGTAGAAACTAAAAATATTTATTCTTTGCTTTACATATTTCTTACAAAAATAACATTTTGCTGGGACATATTTCTGACAATCTGTTTTTTTTTCATTAATTACAATAAACAAGTGGTTGTTATTTTCACAGCACATATTGGGAAGTTAAACTCGTGTTTAGAATGTTTAAGTCATAGACATAAGAAAAATATAACATCTTCGACCCATTAAAACAGTTTTCTACAAGGGTGATTCCTTTATGCTAAACTCTAAGGTTTACTCTGTTTGGGTAACATTTTATAATCATAAAGCAAAAAAGAAACCTTGGTTCTCTTGTCACTCCTATTTATGGGGGTTCAAGCCTCCACATTTTCACTGGAAATACCTCAAGACTCTTTGTACATAAGGTTACTTCCTACCAGTGTCTTTGGATAATAATATTTACTAAACTTTCTTACACTATACAGTCAGTAACAAAAATCAGTTAGCATCCTCACAGCACATCTTAAGCTTCCCAGTAATCATTTTAACTATTACACATTGGAGAACCTGAAGAAACTACACAATAAATATTTAGTAGCATAGTGCATAAGATCTCTAAAAAAATAATCTTTGTTACATTTTCATCTAAAGAATTCCTCAAGTCTAAATTTACATATCCAATGTGTCCCCAACTCCACACATCACACACACAAACATTTCTTCAGCTGCAATATACAATTCACCAACATATATCTATGTGATATTCATCTGTCAATAAAGCACTTAATCATTTTTATGAATTACTTGCTCATCTAAGTAAAAAGTCTACAGAAAATGTTCTTCTGTTATCTATTCTTGCAGTAGAACTTGTGTGATAACAACTTTACAATATAATTAGTTATACTTTATTTATTTATATATATATATATATTCACTGTACTGTACAACTTCCATGATAATGTTACATTATAGTGACACACATTTGGTATTGTACATATTCTTGAAGGTGTCTGATCATCATTTTCTTTTTCATTTTATTGGCTAAAAAGTTACTTAGAAAACAATTATTTCACTCTTGTTAAAAGAAAAGTACATACGAGTCAAATATGGAGACCTTGCCATCACTACTTATCCAGCCAATAACAGCATCCGAGTTGGCCTGTAACCCCAAATAACTGATTTAGTACCAAGTAATACACTATTATAAAACATACAGCATTTTCAGTTAACAAATGTTTATAACAATGAAACAATAATAATATGAAATATTTAATATTAAAATATTATCTAAATTACAACATTTCAAGTTATATTTGTGGCTGTGACTTTACAAATTAAAACCACACACCCAGTAGTCAGTTTCTTTCCTTAGAAAGTATAATTTCAATGACTAATTTTAGTGCCTAACTCTGCATGTAGTTTTTCACTTTATACTCGATTTTCTTAAAGAGAATAACAGGTGATAAAAAAATCTTTATTTCAAAACATTAATTAACTTTCTCCACTTAATATTCACTTTAATGTGATTCATTAGGTTTAAAATGTTGTTTTGCTACATACAAAATCCATTATCTCTTTATAATACACATAACATTAAAAGAACAGGTTCCACAAGCTAGGAATAGAAGGTTAAATGTCAGAATTTGTCCAAGGTGAAAGTACAATGTGTGAAGAAACTGAAAGAATGTACCTCTGAAGTTTGTCACAGTACCATTGACAGCCCATGTGCTGCCTTTAAGAAATGGTGGATCAACGAATTACAATAGCGCTTTGATACATCAAGAATCCATTCTATAAACATGCATGATTTCTTATGATATGTTTTCCTTAGCCCCTTCTTAAAAGAACAGACGTTTTGAGAAACACTGCATAACAGAAAATATAAACAAACAAAAGGGGGGGGAAGATATTTTAAAATTCACTCACCATATCCTCATCTTTAGAGAATCCAATACCTGTCCACTTGTCAAGATGAGAACTGCTGATCCAGAAATATATTTCATCTTTTGTCTCGTGAAAGTACCATCTAGCAATGTACTCACAGCTGTCATCTTCACAGTCACTTGGATGTTTCCATTCACCCGCACAACCTTCGATTCTCTTCTCAGCTGGCTCTTGAACCTCATTTTTTACCTTTCTCTCTTCTGACACAAATAACAAAATATATTTGTCTACATAAGTAGCTAAATATATGTGACATATTATTCTGCTACACACTTCCAGTAAATTATTGTGCAGGATTTACTTAAATTTAGATGGTTTTTTTTCTAACACAAAAAACCATTATAATAATTTTACATCTTATAACATGTGAAAACGTTTTTAAGTCATAATTTCTTTCCCATCATGTTGCTGACAAATGTTTTACATGACACCACCTTCAATAAGGTTTCATTTTCTGCTTCAATGTCAATAAGAGATTATTTCCAGCACGACACCCAGCCAGTTTCACAACTGCACAAGGAGTCGTATAAGGAATATGATGGGTACCCAACCAAATTAAACTATTCTCCCATTCTTACTTTGTAAGAATTTAGCAAAATATTTAAATACATATCACATTGTTTGATTTCTTATTTCAGTTAAGTTTTAGCATACACTAAACCTGCACATCACAAAAACTCAATCTTTACTCAAACTAATTTGAATAGAGTAGTAGAACATGCTGTTATCATGCTATTCAAAATGTTAACTGTAAAACTAGAAAACAGGAAAACTGCAAATGACAGACAAAATTAGCCAGAAACATGGGTAAAAAGTCATTTTCATTCAATGACTCAATATTTTAATTTAAAATCACAAAAATTAGATTTATTTCCATTTAAAAGTTTGACAAAGTTCTCTTCACATATTGTTACACATATCCACATAAACCCTTTTACAGTATATGATTTTTATTTCTCCCTGGAGAACACCTGGTATATGACTTAAACCTAAGTGTCCATCATCTCTTATCAATGACAGTCTTTGTAGCTTTTTATTATTTAGCAATAAAAAGGTTCTCTATGTAACTAAGCATTTTTAAAGAAAAGGTCAGAGTTAACCCTAACATCAAACTTTACTTGTTAATAAAATGTATTTTTTATAAGATTCACAAATAGTTCTTGGAAATAAGTTTCATCAACTCATGCCTTTCTTATTTTAAATTACCAAAATCAAACAAAGTCACTTTGAGAAAATTCTTTATTAAGAGGAAAAAACTGAGCCTTGCAAAGTCTCAAATGAAAAATGTTCAAGTTAAAAAAGCTCCTATTAAGAAATCATCACATTAAAACACTCCTGCATAAATAGTTAAGTTAAACCTGTACAGTACATCATGTTATGTACTTCCATAAATACCATAGAAATTTAATGTAGCTATCCCTCGCTGTTGGCCATGGCCATGATACTTGATTTCATCATATCTATAGAAATCCTTGACCTTGGCATTACCAGTTTCCAGACCGGTGGCTGGCCGATGAATGTAATTTCCAGGCTCTTGGCCAAGTGCCCAGATGATGTTCATTTCAGCATTTTCAATGGTGTGGTCAGTGAGCTCTTCAGCTACATATGTTAAAATATACTTATGAGCTATATTCAACTGTGACAGTTACTTTTCCAATTCTTACTGATACAATAAAGAATTCTTAAAAAGAAGTTAACATGAGTATGGAGAAGGGACAATTATATAGACATGTTCAAAACCACAGGAGGACTGGAAATGATAAGGTACCACCACAAAAATTTGTCAACAGAAAATATGTTTTGTGTTTAAGGATAATACATTAGGGCTTAGTCTCCTTTTAACATACTTTGACGACTACTACAACAGGGATGAGATATAACACTTATACATCACCAGTTAATTTTCCAAAAGGTCCCAATTTTAATTTCTACAATCTTTATACTTCCATAACTTGTATTTATGATTTTTATGGATGTCCAAACGTAAGCATATGTTAAAGAAAGATATTTATAAAAACAGTGCAGTTTTGTTTACCGGAATGTAAAAGAAATTATTTGAAGCTTAATATTATCAAATTTCTGGTATTTTGAATTCTAAAAATGGTAGCAGGTGATTTTGTATAGTTCTGATAGTGATAGTACTCTTGTTTTTTTTTTTTTTTTCCCCACAAAGAGTTATCCAGCATATCTAAAAACTCTGAACATCTCATGATATGACTATTGAAAAGCAATAAAAGATGATAAAGTTCAAATGAAAGAACAACGCTGACTAGGATAAGTTTAACATGAAGTGAGTAAATAGTCTAACAAAAGAACTATCTAAAACTTTGAAATTTTCATTTTTAAATTATTACATACTGGAACTGGTACAAAATAAAACACACATTCAAGAACCTAATAATACGATATCTAATTTCATTCATAATAAAACACTCCACAAAATACATTCATGTAAAAATTTATTCTTTCTTAATTAATAAACATTTCTGTTAATATTATAGAAAACACTCCTTTGATATTTTTCAACATTCACTAGACAGTAATATCTGTGAAATACCTCAATATAGTATTTAACTTGTACCTCACCTTTAATTTTTTTCCTAAACAGTACCGTCGTTTTCCCATCTTTTTCAAATCCCACTGCTGCTGTGAGTGTGTCAGATCCTCCATAGTAACTATCTACCCGTGGAGTAGATCGATCACGAGTATAGTAATCAAACACACGGCTCAGATTTCCTCTTACTGTACCAATTACTATGTCCGAGCAGTCCATTGAATGAAGTTCAAATTTAGGTGTATAGCTTGTGGGTGACGGATATAAATGTAAAGGTTTTCTTTTGGAACCAGCATTGGTTGTAGATGTTTGACCTAGGTCTTGAAAATTGGTTGGTTCAGGTCCTACGAGGGTACCTGGTTCGGACTCCGAATGCCCATGATTGTCTTGTTGTGTACCTGGTTTGCTTTTGGGTTCAGCACGAGGCTCTGAGTTATTTCCTGAAGCTGGTTGCAAGGGCAATACAGCTTGTCGTGGAAAGCGATTATTGTTGACAAAGAGTTTTCTCTCTAAACCATCACTTGGCCCAACACCCAATGGAACCCCAACAACAGCAGTCTTACTGTCTTCTGTTGCAGGTGCAGAGCTCGATGTGAGATAAATAATGTTTTCCTCGTGGTTACTTCTCATATTTTCAAAGTCAGATTCAGATGTTTCTTCAGTGAATGGGTGAAGTATTTCTGAAACTAATGTACTTTCAGAACTGGGTTCTGGCTTCCCTTTGGCAGTTGGCTTTAATTTACCTTTATCGCTGTCTTCTTTAAGCTTGTTCTCTCCAACCTTCTGTATCTTAATTACATCAGTTTCAAGGAATCGTAGATTGCTCCTTCTACTCTCAATGACTGGAAATGCTTTGCAGTTGGATGTTATTCCTTGTGGTCTCCAACCAACAGCCACATAACTTGTGCTTTCTGCTTGTAAAACAGCTTCTATTTCTTCTGTTTCCTAAAGATGTAAATAGTTTACAAAATAAATCAAAAATTATATCATACAATACTGCAAGTACCACTGTCATGGTTAATAGCCTATACAATCAATTAAGTTTAATTATTAAATTTTATATCCCATGTTACAAACAATAATTTGCTGCCACCTTCAGCAAGGCCTCCAACAAGGACTGTATGTGGTGGCAATAGATAAGATTCAAACCTAAGCATTTGTTAGAAAGAAAAAAGTGTGCTCTTCTTAAAACAAAAAACAAAACATATGGGGTATAAACTGTATGTTAATTAGCATTTATTATTACTAATAGTAAATAAAAATGAAAGTTATTAATTACTGTGCTGACATATAAAACAGGACATTTATCAATATCAAAATCACCAAAACCTACAGCAAATACGTAACTGCAAATAAAAATATTTAGCACTTGAAAAAAATCTAAACACACATATTTACCTCAAGAATCCTCCAGTATAGCATGTATTTATCAGACAAGTCCTTACTGTTATAGTAGCTAAGATCTAAAGGTGCTGTCACAGAAGACTCTGACAGTAAAAGAGAATATAGATTCTCAAATGTATATCATGTATTTTACTAAGTGCTTTATTTAAAGTTAATGACATAAATTCAGTAAAAGCTAACACTTTAATAATATCAACCACAGTGGTACACAAAATATTTTTTTTATTATTATTAAAAAGAGGGGAAGGAACAGGTAATCAACTTAAAAAACAGAACACAAGTTGACTTATTTTTCACAAAAAAATGTATCAATTTTTTTCAGCAAGTCCTTCAAAATAAATTTTAATAATTTAAAATGATTGGATCACAAAAATAAATTATAAAATGTTCAAACAAAGGGATAAGTCTAATTCTAAGAGTTATGTTCAATTCTTTTGAACTCCACACTGATCAGTTAGTCTTACAATGACATTAAGACATTCAGCCTTACTAAAAACACATTTGTTGTACCTTCAAAAGATAGAAATATGCTTACTTTTAGTACACTTTTCACCAAACCAACCAGGCTGACAGAAGCATTGCATCTTGGGATATGTAGTGGCTTTGACATCAATACATTTACCATGAGAGCCACAGTCTTCATCGGACCAGCACTCATCTATCAAATCCAGATACTGAATTCTTAGATTTTTTAATAGAAATCTATCAACAAACACAATATCTAATAAGACTGATATTTAATAGTGCAATGGCCACTGGTACTTCATGTTACAGAGCATGGTATGATATTTCATTCAATTTATTTACTATCTCAAGTAGCACTCGTGTTGAGAAGGTTGACGAGCCAGTGATGTGAAAAAAATTACAAAAACATATTGAACCAACTTTCATTAAAATGTAGCAAAGTTTCTCACCTTTGTATTGACACAAGTTGCCCAAATTTAGTCTGTTGCAAGCACAGAGGCCATTCACCAGTTTCCCACTCCCAGAACATACTGTATCAAACTCTGTCACTAAAAAAGAACACATCATTAGATGTCAATTACTTTTAAATAACACACATGCTGGAAATATTCCTACTAATTCTGCATCACGTGTAGAGCATCCTTTAATATGTGGATATAAAACAAATTAAAAGTCAACAGAAACATACCTAAATCATTCTTAACTCATTATTAACACGTGAACCTAACTGAATTTCAAAACTAAAATAGTTCTTTGCTATTTATTCTTCCAAAACTATTATTAATTATACAAGAAATACAAAAAAACTAAGTAAGTTAATATTCTTCTTTCAACAGTTTCAAAATAAACATTCATTAAACAAGTAACAATGTTTGGAAAGCACATAGCCTTTAACACAAGAGGAAATGGATCTACATAAAAATTATTATTTGACTTGCCTCATAATAATCACCAAATTCACTTTTACATATATGTTTGTCAATAATAATAATAAAAAGAATCACCCTTTCAAGGTATTTTTGGGTCATATACTGTCAGTGAAACGTGTGCAAGAAAATAGAAAAACAAAGTCACTAATAATTATAATTAAATAGAATGAGAGTGGTAGCAATATCCTAGTAGAGAATCATTAAATACATGACAACTTTAAGACATCAAATCTTCAATTATCTTCTGTTTATATACAAAACTATAAATTCACATCAAAAAGAAGTCACCCTAATGTTGTGATTATTATTATTATTATTATTGGTGTTTTTGTATTCTCAATACAGCTGATATGGATATTAAAACTTTAATTCAAATAAAGTATAGAACAATGTTTTGACCTTAGGTCATCTTCAGGGTAACAAAGAGAGTTTTGACCGAGTAAAATTACCTGGCACTATATCTACATCAGCACAGCTCCAAAATAAATAGTTGCTCGCCCATTCTTTGGCTTGTCGAAGCAATCTTATAGAACACCCAGAACAACTCAGGGACTGTGGAAAATGGACTGTATAGCTCTGGGCTCTGTTCAAAACAAAATCAGTTCAAGATATTTACACACTAATAAACATTAACCTTTAACATAATCAAAGCTAAGGATTAAGCCACTAAAATACTCCTTTGGTAACTGAGTGTAATCTATCAAGGTTTTTCAATCCATGTTTTTACAAGTGTTATCATACCTAAATTATGTACAATACAGAATTACTGCTGGCACTTAATTACATTAGTTTGTGTGCTCATAGGGACAGTCACACAACTTTTAAAAATGGTAACTCAAAAGAGGACAAGGG
The DNA here is from genome assembly GCF_004210375.1 of Tachypleus tridentatus. Taxonomy (NCBI): domain Eukaryota; kingdom Metazoa; phylum Arthropoda; class Merostomata; order Xiphosura; family Limulidae; genus Tachypleus; species Tachypleus tridentatus. The sequence continues at coordinate 121,445,201 of NC_134837.1, forward strand.
TCAAAGGTGAAAGGTAATTAGGTCAATTTTTTCTATACAAAAGAGTAAGTTTAACACAAAATATTTAATGTTTCAAAAAGTATCAAAGAACAAAAGTGAACATAAATCAATTATTGTTTGGTTTGTTTTGAATTATGTGAAAGCTACTCGAGGGCCGTAGCCCTAATTTAGCAGGGTAAGACTAGAGGGAAAGCAGCTTGTCTTCTTCTACCCACCGCCAACTCTTGGGCTACCAACGAATAGCGAGATTGACCATTACATTATAACAGTCCCACGGCTGAAAGGGCGAGCATGCTTGGTGTGACGGTGATTCGAACCCGCGACCCTCAGATTACGAGTCAAGTACCTTAACCATCTGGACATGCCGGGCCTCATAATTACTGTTCTTACAACAGATTACTAAATTTTACTGTGTTATTGATAGGCAATAAGTTCAAATACTGACTAAAAGCTCACACAGAAATAAAATTTTAATAACTCAAAAATTATGAACTTGTAACCTAAGTGGATATATTTAATTTAAAATACTGTTTTCTTACTCATATTATCAAAACTCCCTATTTAATTTGAATAATGTTGATGTTATAGATACGATACACTGTCACAAAGCTGTAATTTTTGCATCTTACTCTTCGAAAAACAATCTCTTCTTTACAAAAATGTTCCATAATAACACGAAATATTACATTGGCTTCTATAATCTCGTGTGACAAAGTTGCGAAAGGAAAACAACATCACTTGATTAAGGGTAAACAATAAATATTCCAAATATTTAATACTTTATTTGAACTTGTCATACACGTTTAAATTATGACTCAATTTTTATTGATAAATCAATAACAATTCCCCTCTCCCAAAACAAATGCCTCTAAGTGGTTGAAAATTGTGTTGCTTAGTGTTTAAGTCTGGCACAATAGGTATAGAGTACACAGTCAAAGAACCTATTTCTGGTCAGAATTGTCACAACTAGTCTTGCTAATTGTAAGAGTTTTTTAAAGATAGAATAGTACAGTGTAATTATTTCTCACCGTTCGTCTATTGAAATTGTTCGCGTACGAGTTTCTATGAAAGCATTATATTCTAAATTTTATTTTTGGCCTTTTCGAGATTATTTTCCAGCGTTCATAGTAATGGTTGCCTTTGTGAAATGGTCAATAAACAACGATAAAAGTAATCAGAAATAAATTATGCATGTTTTAAAGTGTTTATACAATTTACTTCTGAGAGCTTAACACAAATATTCAGTCATCGTACAATTTTTAAGCCTAAAAAGTTGTTAGATTACAAGCAAATGATACGTGTTTAAAATCTCAAAATTCAAAGATTTTGTTTATTGAACTTTCCACATACATACATATATATATATATATATACACACACTTCAGACTGTATCTGCTATCCATCCCTAATTTTCAAACAATAAATTAGGGTAAAGGCGGTTCCAAATGGCAATGTGTGGTTTAATATATTTACTGCTATCAATATTTTAAATATTTTTTGCGGTGATGGGCCGTGAATCACGAAATCTAATCGACTCTGCAATTCCTTATACGAGGTCTGTTCAAAAAATACGCGGACTGTTTGAATTGCGCGGCTCCAGTTGGTTCCAGTGGAATCCGCTTGGTGTCGCTAGGTTCGCACAGATCAGCTGATTACGACGCCATTTCCCGATTGCAGATATCTTCATTTGTGTATTAGCTACGCGGTTTTAAGTGAAGTGCGATTTTTTCGTTTGGCGGATTTCAGAATGAATGACCTGAAGGAGCAACGACTTGCTGTGAAATTTTGTGTTAAACTTGGAAAATCTGCGACTGAAACTTTTGCTTAACACGGCTTACGGTGATGTTGCTATGAATCGCACGGCATGTTTCAAGTGGCATGAACGTTTTAAGGATGATCGACAGTCCATTGAAGATGATGAGCGTCCTGGACGTCCTTCCACATCAACTGACGACCCACACGTTGACAAAATCAACACCCTGGTGCGGGCAAATCGACGTCTGACTGTTAGGGAGCTTGCTGAAGAGTTTGGGATATCAGTTGGATCTTGTTACGAGATTTTGACCGAAAAATTGAAGATGCACCGCGTTGCTGCGAAATTTGTGCCTCAGAACTCGTGAGTTTTTGGCCAAACCCTCGATCACTGTTCTTACCCACCCCACTTACTCACCTGACCTTGCTCCTTGCGATTTTTTCTTATTTCCCAAACTCAAAAGACCGTTGAAAGGAAGAATATTTGAGACGATTCCCGAGATTAAGGCAAATCGACGAAGGAGCTGGAGGACATTACAAAACAAGCGTACCAGGACTGTTTCAACAAGTGGAAACACCGTTGGGATAAGTTTGTGCGTTGGGGAGGAGAGTACCTTGAAGGGGTTCCAGACCTGTAACTTCTAAATAAAGTACATTTTGTTTTATGACGTCAGTCCGCGTATTTTTTGAACAGCCCTCGTACTAAACTCTAGACTAAACTCGCTAGGTCCTAAATTGCAAAAAAAAGTTATTAAAATTGCTGAAAAGGTTGCCCGGCAAAAAAATTTTGGGACAAATGCTTCTGCCAAAGTAATTTCCTTCGAATCCATGATGACTGTTTGCCAAAAAACTGACAACATAATTATTTTTTCTTCAGAGATTTTAAAGAAGGAATTATGCGACGAGTTAAATACACTGTCGTACCTGGAATGTCGCGAGTCTCTGTTATAACCTGTCGATCTTGGCAGCTCTAGCTAGGCCTGAATTCATTTGCCGCTTCTGATAGGCGCTCACTAAAAGCCTAGTGTCTCAACAACACTGTAAAAAGTCTCAAAAATCGTAACCAATCTGGCTGCTAGTCTCAATTTTATATAACAATATTACCATAGTAATTTGAATAACTTGCAAGTGACAGTAAATAACGTATAATAACATGTCGCTCACACATTATTTTAAAGCAAATATTCATTCATTCGTTAATTAGCTACGCCACAATTTTTGTTCAACTTGGGGTACAATGGTACCTAAATAAAATACGCTGCCTAGCTAACTACTGAATAAACATCTGCTACAGAATTATCATCAATGCCATAAGTGTACCTACCAGTTTGGCCACAAATTCTGATTTCATTCCTTCAATTTGCAAGCTGAATCCCTTTTGGCTACACGTTGATTTTTGTTCATACCAGAGGTATTTTTGATTACTTTTTATTAACACACATCAACAAACCACACTTGACAATAACTCACATTAGCTTTAGAACTGAATCCCTATTATCTGGAACACCTATACTTTACAGAACCAACCACATTCTTTAAAATATATGGTGGTAATTTTTTCCTCTCTAAAATAGTGTAAATCGCTTCCTTTATACTAACGCCATGAAATCTAGATTAACAGTTTCTTGTCATCATCCCCCATATATTCGGAACGGTCGTATCAAACATGATTAATGTTAATTGTTTAAGGCAATATAAAACGCTAAATGCTCTTTAATGACGATATTTACACAAAATTTGGTAAATTGATGTTGAAAAGTTGACAATGAATAATCATCAATAACTGATTAATATTTGTATGATTATTTGGAAAATTTGAGCAAGAAACTGCTAATTAGCTTATTTGGCCTAATAATTATGTATTTCCACGTCCTCTCACCTTATAGTTTTGCTGCTCTAAGTCAGTCTCCTTTAATCTAAATGACAAAAAAACTGAAAACAATCCACTTTAACTATTAGTTAATGCTATAGTAAAAACGTTGTACCGATAGATCACGCGAAATTTTGAGTAGGCGTGCACAAAAATTATCTTAATTTGTGCGGTTTTTGTTAAATAATAACTTCACATATGGTCTACATATACATTAAGTGAGAATCTTAGCTGTAGAATGAAAAGATCTATCATTGTACCAAATTTATTATAACAAAAATAAAGTTATGTATGTTTTTTTCTATCAAATAAAGTTTCTGTACTTTCAGTGCGAAAAACAAAAAGAATTTCAATCAAAATAGGATTTTTTTATACCTTGTCTATTATTTCATGGATTGCCTTGAAATTTCGTATGCTAAGTAATGATTCATTAGATCACATCCTCAGAAAATGTGTGATAATTTGGATCAACACAGTTTGAGCTACAGAAGGTGGAAAACAGATAAACTATCACTCATGTTGATAACACACTGTTTTGGCCGCACAACACATTACCGTGTGCTTTTATCTTGATGCCGTCCATTTCTGTTACATTTCCACATTTACCTTTATTCACTTCCACGATGGGACAACAGCATGGCTTCGAATTTATAATGCTAAAATCAGAGGTTCGATTTCCCTCAGTGGGCACGCAGCAGATAGCTAAGTGTGGTTTTGCTATACAAAAACGCACACTCTTTATTCGATTGTTTCAAGGGCCTTGGTTAATAATAATATTATTATTATTTAATTATATTGCACTTAATCATAACATTATTTTCAGTTTCCGATGAAAATAGAGTAATTCTATTTCAAGACAAACCTTTCTGAAAATATGTCTTTCGTCTTATTTTCATCATTACACGTGGTAGACACGCTCCCTGTCGTTCAAACAACTTGCGAGTTAATTACCTTTTCCACAAAATCCAAATTGTATTTTCTGATTCGTTGATGAGCTTTTAATGTGTTGGTAAAGACATTACTAGAGGTTCGAGAGCTCACTTGTACTAACGTTCATATTTACTTGAAAACCGAATATTTTAGTAAATGTATTTGTGATGAATGTGTTGATTCGTAGTGTTCTAACAATAATAATTTTAAATGTGAAACGCACTGTGGTTTCTACTTCCGGATAAACTTGCCAGTGCAATGATGCCATATTGTACATCTAAATACAAAAAGAATATTAAAGCCTAATTAGAACTTCCGTTTCGTATATGTCCACTAATACCCCTCCAGTTTTAAACCATGACAACAAGATTACGCAACTAAGCCTACACAAAACACCTCTGTGTCAAACGAAGTTTCCGCCTGTTTGATTGTTCTAATGAGTAGGTAAATTAAAAACAACGCACCGTCTGAGTAAAATGATTCTCGTAGCGAATAAAATCTTTTGCATAAGCCAAAGTAAATATAGCTACATATTTTTATTTTATCTTGCATGAATAACTTCATATTACATGGTCACACTCACGCTACTTTCATACTACGAAAGTTGTGGTATTCTCTCATTTATGTTTCCAAGTCGAAGCTTAACTATTTATAACGTTAGAAAAGCAGGAGAGTTTATTTGTAGGGTTACTTTAAAAGAAAAAAAAATCAAGTATATTCAGTCTAGTACGTATATAAACTATCTCGTGCGATTTAGCAACAAAATTACAACATGAAGCACATACAATAACCAGAAAATAATAATGTATCTTCTTTCCTGTAAAAGTAGCAAATGTTTACAAGACCTCAAGGTAACTAACAATGTAAAGCAAACAAGTTATTAAAGACCTTTAATACGACACTGCGAATTTAACGGCGGCCATATACGATCGACTCCATATGGTATATTCCAGACAAACCGATTATCCTAAGAGATGAAATAAAATCACTGAACAACTGGAGATTCGAATGATATTTGTTGTGTGCGTGTTTTCTTGTAACACAGCGACATCGGGCTAGCTGCCGTGTCCATCAAGGAGAATCAAATCCACGATTTTCGCGTTGTAAATCCGTTGACTTACCGCTATCCCAGCGGTGAAGTTTGGAATATGTAAAAAAAAAATAAAAAAAAATCACTGAATGATGAGAAAAGTAAGTACACAAAGAATTAAATGTTGATTTGTTTTATTTCAATAAAACAATTTTGGCCCTTTTCCTTCATCATCAGTTAGAGTACAATTCTGTGAACTGAGTACAGGATATTAAAGCCGTTGTTTAAGACAACAGATGAAAAAGGTGTAACTTGCTCCATTTTTCTAGTGATACTATCATAGCAATCATCCGTTAAAAAATATTAGTGACTCGTATCCGGATATCTTTCATCAATCGTGGCTATGTGCCGCCAACTTCTATCCAAACAAATACAAATTTCCGTTTGCAAGCATTCATGACACATACAACGAGCCTTTATAATGGTCGAAAGGCCTTGTCGCCACTGGATATAACAGATATGGCATGTCTATTTTCGCTCGAGTTTTTATGAATTCTCACACCAACGAGTCCAGAGAATGTTTTTATTTGATATTTTAGTCTTATATAACAACACAGTAAAAGGTGAGCACTCCCTACCCTCCTTTTTGGTTTTTTTCAAGGAACTCGTGCATACTCAGAATGATTATTTTCAAATCATAATTAAGCTAACATTACCAGCTGCAGTTCCAGCCTCCTGACATTTTTATCATTCGTGACTTGTTCTTGAACAAAGCCAGGAAGGGTCTCTGTATCAGTAATAGTTTAGTTATGCCGGATTTGACGTAATGGAGTAAATTCGAGGTGGTTTACTGACAGGATAAACAAGTATAAATAACGAGGTCAGGTGGTTACGTTATTTTCAGGTCTCACGAGCAATCGTGTCTCAAACTGCTTCGTTTTCTTTTCAGTTTTTTCTTAAACAACCGTTTTGAAGTAATGGCTAACAAAGTAACGCCATGTTAATGGATAAACAAATGAACGGCGTGACCTCACATGAAAGTAAAACATTACACAGACTTGGGATTGTTAAAGGAAAAACTTGAAGACGAAGAATTAGTAGTAAATTTATTTTTCAATGTGGCAATGTTTAAGATTAAACCACATAGAATGTGTCATTTCTTAACAAGTTCGATAAACACGTGGTCATAAAGTAGAGTTACTCGTATAGCAACAAAGGACAAGTTTATATTCGCTCATTTCATTTATTAGGTAATATTATCATCAAATTTACGCAAAGCACGATCTACTGATTAGAGTTCAGGTCTGTGAATCTGAAATTCCAAGGTATTGTCCCGTTGCCATAAAATATCCTCTGCTCTTTGGGGTACGTGAGGCGCTTTAAGAGTGACAATAATTCCTCTGTCTCACTAGGTGCGTTCCCCCTATTTTGTTAAATCGAAATTAGGACGACTACAGGCGAAATTCTGAAATATTAATCATCTACAGCAAGGTTTTGAAGGAACTTGTCACCTACAGGTGGCACCCTCTTTCTTTGTTACAAAATACCGGTTTAGTTACATACCTTAAGCTGATTAAGAGACAAAATCTTAGAGTAGGCCCCCAATGTCGCACATGATCGAGAAATCCAACACTGCATGCATTTAGCTCTAGAATTATTCACAATGTTATGGTCACCTAATTAACTTTTTAATTACATATGTTTCTAAACTATATGTGCATCAACTTGTTCAGTCGTCATTTTAGCCGCGGCATATCGGTTCATAGAACGGTTCCGAGTTTTTCAAGTTTTTCTTGGGCCAATTTAAAGTCTAAATACACTTTTATCCTGCCTAAAAGATTTAAATTTGAGGGTAGGCTGCTATATATTCTGATGAGTAATAAAATCGAATCGTGTATAGGTGTGCCCCACGTTTGGCATTGCTGACACGCACAAATATAACAAATAAAAAAAAAAAAGCTCTCGTACACTAATTTACTCTAATCCCGCCTAAAGTAATTTGAAGTATTGTGGATATTAAAGACGCCCTCTTGCTATTGGTTATGGAGCGACCATGATAATAAAGGATACCAAAGTTAAATATGCCATAAACATTGCTATCAATCCCATTAATTACGGCTGGGGGTTTTCTTTGATATAATTTATATTAAATACTATGATTCAATTATTTGTTGTTTTTTTTGTAATTAGTTCTTTACACTGATTGTTGTACTAAATACAAATATAAACCAATACTCGAATTAATTAATTCCCATTAATTATTTATATATATGAATATTTTCATCCAATATTTAGGTCAATTTATTTCACTCGGGTGTTGTGACAAAATAAAACCACGTAATAATAGTTAATATGATGCAATATTCTGCACCCTAGCGGTCTAAAAACGAATCGGGAATTTGAGAGTTATGCACCACACAGTTAAAAGTTTATGCCTGCCTGCCTACCAGCCACAACTAAAGCATTTCGCTACAAAATTTAGGATGGAGTAACAACCTTTACACAATTTGATAAGTTAGGTGTTTCAGTTAATGCCCTGTAAATGTCATTCGAAAAAGCCTGTGACGTAACACAGAGTTGGTTTGTGGTGTTCCGCACTTTTAACATTTTGACGATAAATCAGGATACTCTGTGCGAAGAGTTCGTTCTTGTAGACTTCTGAGACTCCTCTAACACCAGTTCTCGGTATAAGCCAATGTAAGAACACGGAGACTGGCTAGTCTGGCATATAGACACACACATACTGCCTGTGCATAAACAAAGTCTCATTTCTAACTGATGTTTTGTGCGTTTCTTTGTTTTCCGTGTTCGATTTACCATATGTCTAACGCTTCCAGAATCTACGCTTTGCGAATAATTTTAGGCTTATTAGTTGGTTGACAGATAACTCGAACACCAATGATAATGCGAGACATAGTTGACTATTACTTAAGTTAATGTCGGTAATGTTTGTCTCTTAAGCACAATACATGAACACCAAAGTCAAACAGGTAAACGTTCAACGTTGTTTGAAAGCAGTTAGAAACGAGTTTTAATCACGTTCACAAGGTCAGATTACTTCAGATCTTGTCGCATGGTTTGTATTCCAAAAAAGTTGCACTATAGGTATTATATAAAAAACATGCAAACACCGAAGTTAGGCTAAGCCAAGCCCATTTTGGCTCGATGCCAATCAGTTGCCTTTTGATTAACACACTTTTAAATCAGTAATATGAGATTGAGAATTGAAGCTTCTGTGACGGAAACAGTATTACAGTAAACTAAGACAGCAGTCAGTTGTTTCCACTTCCATACAAATATATAGCTTGTATTAATAATGTAAGTGATTAATAATAAAAGCATCTTTTCTTAAAGCGGGAATAAAAACGTTAATCCACTAGTAATCTCACAAACCAAATCGTAACATCAAGTTAGAAAAAAGTATACAGAGTAACTGATGGCCACGATCGAAATAGACATTCTATTATTCTAAAGATTCCTCTTGGGGGCGCTGTATTTGAGCACAGACTTGATTTGAAATATGCCTGCAGTTGTTTAAAAATGATTCTTAGAACAAAGGTGAATTAATTTAAGAAAGATAGACAGACAAATAATAATTTCATCGATCGAATATCTGTTTAACTGTGAATTTAAAAACAATTAATATTCGCATATAGCACTGACTGAATGATTTCCGAGAATGAAGAAAAAGATTTAGTATCAGGTTTGTTTAGCAGTTTCTTCTTCCACAGACTGATGTTTATATAAATCTCATTAGCAGCATTGCACATTCTACTTTAATAAGAATCAACTGAATCATTTTAATATGATAAAAATTTGTTCAACTCACGTGGTATCGTTTGCTCCAACGAAATCACTTTCTGGTGTTGTGGGAGTTAAATCCAGTAGATGTCGCTCGTTCTTGTCCAAAACTTCCAGTTTAAATCCTCCCTAATTAATAAGTGTGTTTTTTTAATAAAACGGTTGGAAAATATTAAATCCAATGAAACATCTGAAACACTAAAAACAATCTTGTCTTTATGTAAATGCTACACACACAAAATCTGTGCTCTTTGTACTCAATACTTTTGATTTCTATGCCTGATTTATTTTCAATATATTTACCTAAGATTTAACACTCTTTCGATAATTATTTTATCTGCTTTACGGGGCAGAGTGAACGACTTTCAACCCTTCATACAGGTCTACTGATAGACATTTCTAAAAAATCGCTCTCTGCTGGCTGGATTCTTCCTGTTAGTGAAACAGTTACCTAACATGTATTTCTTTAGTTGTTCTAGCATCTAGGTTACAACCAACAAAAATATCCGAAATTTTCATGGCAATCGAAATTTGAGAAGTATGCACTAATATTACATCTTCACTAATATTAAATTTTCAAAATTGAGGGGTTTATTTCTAGATATCTTTTGGCGTTAAAAAGTTAAGTCGCTTTAAAACTATTTCATTTTATACACGCCTTTAATACGATCTTGGAAAATACAACTTGACCATGTTTATACATATGTTGTGCATTTGGCACTGGACCAATCAAGCCCAATCAGTGAAATAAAATTAGTCATTCCCGGAAAAATCAAACAAACCTGTAAACCTGACGTGTCAAAATGATGTTAGTGTAATCTACTACCACCCCAACAGCTTTTAACACAATTTTCGATTCTGTTTATGCATTAAATTGTTTGTAAGTGCATGATTCCATTGGTTAATCAGTAGAATTCATGAACACATACGATACACACACGCCATCTGGATTGTACTTAGTTTCATTTATTACTTCTTGTGTATTTAAATACAGACAGTCAGTGATGTAGCTCCTTCTTCCCTTATTTAGTCACTTCTCTACACCGACTATTGGAACAGACAAAATACCTCAGTGGATGTAATATGTCAACTTTATAGGATTAATCTGACTACCACCCAATCCATAACATTGTACAGAAGTGTGTTCATATGACCTGAATTAAATATAAATCAATTATACAGTCGGCAGACCCTAACTTTCAAGGAAAAAAATTACATTACATAATGTGTGTGTGTGGAGATTAAGTCAGTGAACTTTTGCAAGTTAAAAACTGTTGAAGTTCCATGACTAATGCTTGGAATTATTTATGAAGATTTTGAGCGGTTGTAAAGATTTCTGACGTGTACCTTCCATCAATTTGCACATCCTTCATGGTTTACAGCACTAAGCAGGTGGAAGTCTGCTCAGGCAGTGTAAAACTAACTTAACACGTGGGAACAAAGAATCATTAAAGCTCGGTGAAGTAGAAAATTGTAGAGTGAGGAACATTAATTTGGTGTTATTCCACAATTTATCTTAGGAATAAATCCTGTCTTTCACCACAAGTTTAAAAACAAAAGCCATGCACCAGCGAATATCGACTTTCGATCGTATGAGATACAAGAAAACAATGTTATACAAGTAAATAATCTGTATAAAATATGTTTACCATCTGTTTCACTTATTATAGAACAGATCACAAACAATGACAAGATTACACACCATCATACTTCAGATACTACGATTTCTTTGGTTTATGACTTAAATAAAGATTACTTCGCTGCGACTTTTGTACATTTGTATTAAGCCCTGCTTTCTCGAACTCAGTTAATCTCCAGAATATTCCGCATTACTTTTAACATATCTTACGGAATCTCTTGATATTTAACCTTATTCAATGTTTAGGAACACGAGGTTCACCCGACAATAACGATATTGGTTTACCACCCCCTACAACAACACAGCTCCACTGATGACTGCCATTACTTCTTTACTGTGGTACTATATTAAAAATAATGGGAAACAAATCAGGTGTTTATGTATGCTCTCTCAATAAAGTAATATTATATTTTTTTTAAAAAAACTATTGTAATAAAAGTATTATTATATTGGAACAACATGAAGTATGAAAATATTCCGAACATCCCAGGCTTAAGAAATGTTTTCTTGTTCGGAACTCCAGGGTTTGAGAATCCAAGATCAGTACGAGAGAGATACACTAGTCCAAACAAAACTTAAACTAGCTAAACCATATTGCTGTGGGAGAATGTTAGGACAAGGTAATATTTTGTTATTCTTTCTATTTTAAGGTTTAATTCTTCTATACTATTAGAGAATGTAAATTTCAGCACTGAGGTAATGTTTCACTGATCTCTGTTGACAATTGAATGAGCCAGAATTACCATATCTGTTTGATTGAATGTACTGATAAAATTTAGTGTTAATTATACATAAAGCTTGCATATGGTACTGGCATATGTTAGAAGAAATGAATTTAATAGCACCACACAAATAAACATTGATAAAAACAGTGGGTAACACTATAACGTTTTGTTGTCATGTCACAGCATAAAAAGTGTCGAGAATTGTTAGTAGAGCAGAGAGTTGACATAAAAGCTGTACGTGATGTTGGTTGAGTTCTCTGACAAACTGTTACAAACTTGAAATGGTCCCCAAACACTGTCAAGTATATTGAAGGTCGTAAGATAGAGACAGGTTAATCTGAAAATAGGAAAGGAAGAGGCAGAATACCTAAACTAAATGATACTGATGTTAAGTATCTTTGTTTATGTAGCCTTCAGGACAGAAGGGAGTCTGTCACTGATCTTAAGTATAAGATAAACAACCATGAACCAAATAACAGAAGTGTTCAATCTACAGTATCAAGAAGATTCAATAATAATATTTGGTTGTATAACAATTAAAGAAACATTTACTTCAATCTTCAAATATTGTCAAGAGACTGAAATTTGCTAAAAAGTACAAAAACTGAACTGTTGACAATTAGAGAAAGGTGTTATGAATGGATGAGTCCAAGTGTGAAATATCTGGTTCAAAGCATAGGTTATCTATCTAGTGGAAGAAAGATGAAAGATACCTCAATGTACAGCATCTACCATGAAGTTTGAAGGAGGCAGTGTGATGGTTTGGGGGAGTTTTTCTGCTGAGGTGACAGGAGATATTTGTAAGGTAGATGGAATAAATGATCAGAGCAAGTACCATCATATACTGATCCATCATGGTAAACCCAGTAGTTTGTGTATTATTAGTAAAGGATTCTACTACCAGGAAGATAATGACTCCAAACACTCATCTAACCTATTCAGAAATTACTTAGCTAAGAGAGAAGCTGCTGGAGTCATTGAATTGGTCCAATGGTTCCCACAGAATCCCAATAACAATTCAACTGAGCAGATCAGGGGTTTGATAGATCAAAAACTTGACAAACCAAAAGTTACTCCCAAAGAAACCTTATGAGAATGTATTACAGACATTTGGAGTAAAATCCTAAAGGATACTTTGATTAAATTTGTTACAACAGTATCTGAAATATTGTACAGCAGAAGAGGAACACGCAACATATTAACTGTTTACTAAACTCTAGAACTTCCACTGAGTTTCTGTTGTACTAAATATGAAGATAAGTAACAATTTTGATGTTTCATCTGTGATTTACCTTCCATTGGTAATTGAAAGTAGCCAGAAATCTAATTTTGACTTTGTTCTAACACTCTTGCACAGTACTGCAAGTCTTCTTTCCGATTGTATTGACTAAATAATTACACATTGCAAGTAATATATATTTGTATAGAAATAAATGATATACATGAATATAGCAATAACTTGTGTGTCTGTCTCTGTGTCAGTTGTATTAAGTGGGAGAAAACCATAAAATTATTTTATCATATCACAGCTCGTATCAGTAAACCTTCGCAAAGTTAGTTCCAACTAAAACACAATTACAAAAGTGTTTTATATTTATAACTAAATAATTGGAAAAGAAGTCTGTAATTTAGTCGTACGTGTTGGTACGTGATTCAAGGCAGCGCGCACACACATTTCATGTCAGCAGCACCACACTAGTACATACTAGTACGTGATTCGAGGTAGTGCACACACATTTCATGTTAGAAGTACCACACGAGTACGTGATTCAAGGTAGCGAGGACTAAACATTTAGTTTCAAACTCTTTGTTAACCTGAAGATGGCCTCATAAGGTCAAAACATTGTTCTGCGCTTTATTGTAATTAGTTTTAATACCCATACCAGCCGTCTGAAGAATACATTTTGACTTCAAGAAGGTTTCTCGTCATTATGAATTTAATGAACAGTTTTTCTAGAAGATTACTCCCCACCCTGCCCCAAACCAAAAGGTTGGGTTCAACAAACCTCATAGTTCATGTGACTACTAGCTAGTTTGTTGTTTTATAACTGTTAAATGTATAGCATTTTTAGTTATTTTAATCAACACGGCGAGTCTATATTTACATTATTTGAAGGATATGTAACAGTGATGCTACTATTTTATTATTCTGAAGTATTCAGCAAATACGCGGTTTAAGACACTAAAAATAAAAACAACGCCCGCTGTACAATCTCTGTATGTAGTCTAATCTTGTTTTTTTTTAGATTTGCCCTTGTCTAGAGTTAATGATGAGGGGTGAAACTCCCCCAAACTGGTATAACAGGTGGTTAATCGAATAATAATTTGGTTCTAGTTTTGCTGCGTTTTTCTTTCAGCATCTTAAGTCATGCACACATTTATCCAAGCAGATCGACGCCATTAAAGATGTGTGCATAAATTATTAGATATATCACCAAGTCTCGGTTGCCTTGTGCTTGCGTGACGTCACACTTCAACAAGTTAAAATATGTTTATATTTCACACAATACCTCAGAGAATATTTACTCGGATCTTGTTTTTAATTTGTTTGCTTTCCAGTACCCTAATGTGTTAACGATACGTTTACAGACTTGCGATGCTAATATGCAGGGTTTGATTCCTCACGACACATAGAGTAAGATGGTACATTGAGGAGTTGTGAGCTAAAACAAACACTTCTGTAAATGTAAACTTTCCCGTTAGAGAGAGAGAGCGAGAGAGTGCGTGTCTAGAACGTAGGTGGCCTGTTTTATTTTAGTTCTATTCTATTATTACTATTATTTTAAATAATTTTATCTTAATAATCTGATGTACACATTTAACGGGGAGAGGTGTTTAGGTCTCTCTTCATCATGTATGCAATATCTGTCTAGTTGGCATAACAATTCATTTTTTCGCCAATTTTTATAAAAATATTTTATTGTACTTTGTAGAAGTCTATCTAGCATTGTTTGTAAGTTTGAGTAATTATGCATGAACTTTGATGAAGTGGTTTTAGGTACTCTGTATGCTGTTGTAATTAATGTATTCTGTAATGTTTGTAGTTTGGTCAGTTCAGTTATGGTAATAAAATAAAGTTACATTCAAGTATATACTGCACATAAATGGTACTGTTTCATTCACCACTGCTGTGAACACTCGGTGAGCATTAAGTAACACGTACTGACAGTTCACATTAATAATACCGCCACCTATGGTTAACCAAAGTATGCACTTGCGTTTTTGAATTATTTTCGAATACACAAAGTCACAGGATGTTTGATGACGTGAATACGTAAAATAAAACATTATCATAATATTAATAGCATGAAAAACTCGCGCTACGCAGTGGGGTTTTAAACCCTCTCAAGACACAGAAAGGAAGATCTGTACTCGAAGGAAAAACGACGCTTGGAAACGCGTCCGCGATACTCGAGCACGTGTTCCATGCTTGGTTCTGCGAAATGGGACGTATATAGTTTCAACCATTACGAGCCCAGGATCCCAAGGCTCCAGGACACAAAAAATCCGATGTCATATTTGGGTTCAGTGACCCTGAAATTTCGCGCTTAATCTTCCCTTCGTACCTAATACCTGGGTACCATTCTAGGTGCATTTCGAGTGCCTTAACCACCTGGCTATGGCGGGCCTGGGTAAAACGAATCACCGTCAACGGTTAAGGCAGATATGGCACCCTTGTTGGAAAACCCGAGGGCACTGAATAACAATTATAGGGTTCAAATCTAAAATAGGCTTAATACTAATGTATTATAAACAATTAGCATATCACCTATTAATTGAACTTATTGAACAATTGAAACAGAATTGGGGTTTTACCTTTTTGCTTGCTACGAAGATGAACCGCGGGTTTGTAATGTAATATAGTACTAAGTAACGAAGCTGATGGTCCGGATTCGAATCACTATGATGTCATAAACTACTGTTCACATATTCCGGTCTCTCTCTCGCTCTCTGTATGCGAGCGTGCATGCGTGTGTGAGAGAGAGAGAAGACTGACAGTCAACCCTTTTTTTGTGGTTCGTAAGTTGTCACGTGCTGTTCACTGACTTATTGGGCAAGCAGTTAGAAATTATGAACCCGGCAGATAACCTTAATAGCATTGCCTTAAATACAAAAGAAATGCTATCATAAAAGCAAAACGTAAAATAAGAGCTGTTGAAACCAGTGCAAAGTGGTGTTCTTGATTGATTGATTGATTGATTTAGTGTTTTATGGCACAAAGCAGCTAGGCTATCTGCGCCAAATGTCCGATAAAAAGGTAAAAACAAATTAAATGCAGTAAAATACAAAAAAGAAAACGAAGGTAAAACAAAACATCATTGAAAAACCAATGTCAGTCACCTGAAGTTGGCCTTAAGAGAAGTTGTAAAGTCCTGGTTCCCCGCCAGGACTATGTGTACATTCATGACCAGTACCAAAGGGTGAAGTAATAAAAGTTTAAAAGACATGCAGCAAAATTGGAATAACAACTCGCCAGGATGACTAATGAGTAGTTCAAACAGCAGCGTTAGTCACCTGAAGTTGGCCTTTGCAGTCCTGGTGTTGAGTTATTTAATGTTCTGGCCATTTTACAATGTCAAATTGAACTAGAGAGATTGAAACTTTGAAAAGGGAATCACAATTAAAAAGATGTAATGAATAAATATCCAACACTTAAATGAGATCAAAAAGATTAATGGCCATTAAAAAACTAAAAACTTTATCAAGGTGGACAGTGTCACCATCATGAATAACATTACAGACAAACCCTGAAACAGAACATGTTTAAAATAGTGCCGTCGTTGAGAGTCGTAACGATGGCAAGAAAGTAAAATGTGGCTTACAGTGATTTCAGTGTTACACAAACTACACACTGGTGCAACAGTTCCAGATAAAAGAAAACGATGAGTTACAAAACTGTGACCAATGCGTAGTCTAGTTAGAACAACTTCTTCCTTCCGAACCTTACGGAATATAGGGTTTTATTTGAAAAAGCTTGTTGTCGCGTTGCTCACTCCATGTGGACTGCCAGCTGGCACGAAGCCGAGTCTTGAATACAGGACCAATATAGTCCATGTACGGAATAGGCAATGGTGATAGTGCCAGAGCAGATAGATTTAGCTGCCGTGTCTGCAACCTCGTTCCCGCGAATACCAACATGGCCTGGTATCCAGAAAAACTGAATAAAAGTAGCAGTGAATGAGAAATGGGCCAGTCGGTTTTGAATATCAGCGAAAACAGGGTGTGAGCCAACGTGTAGCGATTCCAGGGTCAGTAGAGAACTAAGCGAGTCAGTATAAATAGTGCAGTTGGAGTACTGCTCAGCTTCAATATGATCCAGGGCATGAGATATGGCATACAGTTCAGCAGTGAACACAGAAGCTGTAGAGGGGATTCTGCGTGCAACCACAGAACCGCAGCAAACCATACCAGAGCCCACTGAATTACCTGATTTGGAACCATCTGTATATATATATATATATATAGGAACGGAATGATTGTTTGAAAGATGTTCATTAAATAAAAGACGATACTTCCAATCTGGATTATCTGCCTTTTTCAGATGACTGAAAGAAAGGTCACATTTGGGGGCTGTAATAAACCATGGTGGGATGGGCTGACCTGTGGATTATGCAATGTTATCCAAGAACAGACCCAATTCATCCAATTGCACCTGGATGCGAAGGCCAAAAGAAGCAATGGCAGATGTCTGTTCTGAACAAGTACAGCCCACTAAGGAAGGAAAACACATCCCCAAGAGGGGATGATTTGGAAAGGAACTAAGTTTCGAAGAATATAGTAAAGATAGTTGCAAACGGCAAAGGTGCATAGAAGGTTCATGCAAAACGCCATGACTCCATGTTGTGTCATAAGCCTTCTCAATGTCAAAGAATATTGATACAAGATGTTGGCGTTTGAGAAAGGCTTCTCTGATTGATGTTTCAAGTCGAATTAGATGGTCTGTGGTGGAGTGCTGTCGTCGGAACTCACACTGGGTGAGCAAGAGGAGGTTGTTTGATTCGAGGAACCAAAGAAGACGAGCATTAACCATCCTTTCTAAGGTCTTACAGAGAGAGCTCGTCAAAGTAATTGGACGGTAGTTTGAAGGAATCTTGGGATCTTTCCCTGGCTTAGAGAAAGGTAAAATAATAGCCTGGTGCCAGGCATTAGGAAAAACAAACATTCTCCTGCCAGATCCGGTTAAAGACAATTAGAAGGACATCAAGAGAATCAGGAGATAAGTGGTGCAGCATGTCATAGTGTACATCATCAGCTCCAACAGATGTACTGCCAGACTGATGAAGGGCCATTTTCAGTTCCACCAGTGTAAAGGGACAATTATAGTCAAAGAGACAGTCACTTTGAAAGGAAAGAGGTGAACGCTCTGCCCGAGTCTTGATGACCAAGAAGGTGGAGGAAGAAGCAGAAGTGCTAGATACCCAGCAAAAGCTTTCACCTAGAGTATCAGCGATGCTCAGGACATCAGCTGCCTCCTGACCATCAGAAAGTAAGATCGAGAGGGGGGACAAATTGTAGTGCCCACTGACCTTTCGAATCCTGTCCCATATGACCTTGGAACTGGTGGTACAAGATATGCTAGTTGTGAACTTAATCCAAGATTCCTTCTGGCTTTGACATCTTACCCACCTAGCATGTGCACGGGCCCGTTGTAAAGCGACGCGGTTCGAAAGTGTGAGATATCTACGAAAAGTATCCCAGGCCCGTTTTTGAGCCTTCCGTGCTAAGTGGCAAGCAGGATTCCACCACGGAAGAGGATATCGTGGAAAATGTGTCAACGTTTTAGGAATACACTGAGCAGCTGCTTGTATAATACAGCCAGTTATCGCTGTCACACAGTCGTCTATTGATGGCTGATTCACAATGGCAGGATCAAGTTCTGTGAGAGCAGTGAAAGTGGACCAGTCTGCCTGATCCAGCTTCCACCGGGGCACACGGGTGGCATCGACCACTGCCAGTCTCGCTCAAAAGTACAGGAAAATGATCACTGCCTAGTGGATTATTGTCAATGCTCCATGCAAAATGGGAAAATAATGAAGGGGAGCAAACTGAGAGATCAATAGCGGTAAAGGACTGACTAGGTGCATGAAAATAAGTGGAAGAACCAGTGTTGAAAAGAGAAAGGTTGTGATCAGAGAGCATACACTCTACAAAGCGACCCCTCCCATCAATAACAGCACTTCCCCAGAGGGGATGATGTCCATTAAAGTCCCCCAGGAGTAGAAAGGGAGACGGCAACTGTTCAACGAGAGCATCAAAGTCTGATTGATCATATGTCTCTCCAGAGGACAGGTAAAGAGAACAAACAGTGATTGTATGACCCAAGGAAACACTCATGGCTACGGCCTCCAAGGGTGTGTTGAGTGACAAAGACGGGGTGGGTACATGCTGATCAACCAATAGTGTCACCCCTCCATGTACTCGTCCATCACACAGCCTGTCATTCTGTACAGAGAAAACTGCCGAATGGTGACTGTATCAGCAGGTTTTAGAAATGTTACTTGTAAGGAAAGAATACAGGATGGTAGGAAGCAATCAGTGTTTTGATATCATCCAGATTAGAACGTAAATCTCGACAGTTCCATTGTATCAAGGTGGCCATTTTTAATGACGGGTAGGCGAAGTGGCTGGAGAACCCTTCTGTTTACGACCACGTCTTTTTTCCTTACTGTCCTTAGTCGGAAGAGGTCTATCCACCTCCATGTATCCTGCCCTGGGTCAATTGGGCAGATCTTTGTTTGTGGAAGGGGACTCCAGTGACTGAGAACGCAAACGAATGATTGTTTTGCCTCTTGGGGTGGGAGAAAAAGATGTATCAGAAGAAATGCCTGTATTTGAAACTGAAGGATGTGGATCATGAGATTTGTTGGAATGTATGGGAGGAACAGAGATGGGTGTGGAAGTCGATTCATCAACCTTTTTAACCATGGAGGTCAAAAGGCTTTTCATTTGTTTTGAAAACGATTCTCTTGGAGGCAGAGAGATCTGTCTGCACTCCCACTATAGTTGTGGAACGAAGTGCAGCAGCATATGCCCGAGATGGAGTGGCGGGGAGCAATTTCTGAGCCTTAGGATAACTAATGTTATAAGTCGTTTTCAAACGCTGCAACTCTTTTTCCTCCATCCATTTTGGGCAAGAACGAAAGTAGGAAGGGTGAGAACCATTGCAGTTGACGCAATGTGGGTCCATGTCACATTCATGGGCATCGTGGTCCTTGCCACCACAACGAGCACATGTCAGGGAACCACGACAGAACGTCTTTGAGTGGCTGAACCTCTGACATTGGAAACATCGGAGAGGGTTTGGAATGTATGGCCGTATCCTGCAAATTAGATAACCTGCCTTCATGGTGATAGGTGCACATGATGATGTAAATGTAAAAACGAGGGTATTTGTTGGCAGTGTAACTCCACCTTTGCGAGTGGAGATGCGCCTCACTGCAGAAACTCCTTGAGTGGAGAGACCAGCGAGAATCTCGGACTCGGGGACGTTCTTTAAATCCCTCTCAACAATAACTCCTCGTGATGAATTCAAGGTAGCATGAGGGGTAACCTCAATAGGTATATCCCCAACTCCCATTCAATTCAAGAGGAGTTCACTGTGTTGGGTTGTGGATGTTTCAACTAATATATGTCTCCTGATCGAAGCTTCTTTACCGACTTTGGAGAGCCGGCAAGACCCTCTAGTCCCTTCTGAATAAAAAAGGGTGACATTTGCCCTAAAGATTTTTCTGAAAGAGAATGTAATATAAGAAAATGGGGTACGTGTGTTACATATGTTGAAAATTGCTTCTCAGAGTATTCAAAACGTGGTCGCTTACCTATTGACTGTTTTTTCACTATTTTATTTAAATTTTTTGAAGGAGGATCCATAGGAAAAAAGAAAAATATCGGTACCCACTGACCCCACTCACCATGAAGCCCTACGAGGGGACGCACTACAATGTCATGCAAGGACAATGCAGCAACGCCAGGGTTTCGTGAGCACTATACCCAAACACCAGCATCAGGCACAATGTCCACAACACCCGTTGAGAACTTCCAATACTGGTACTTGGTTGACTCTAGCCCAAGTAATCCAGCCGACTGACCCAAGGGGGGCCACCTAAAGGCCGCCAGTCTACAGGAATTCAAGGCCAAAGTGGTGTGTAAGGGTTGGACCCCTCAATCACCAGGATCCTCTCCTCCCCTTCAAGGGTCGCCACGCACGGCAAACACGTGGGTGGATGTTTAGATCCCAGAGGAAGTAAATTGAAAGAACAGAACCTTCCCTGGGAGGTCCCCTCACCACGTACAGGAATCCACACCGAGGGGGAGGGTGTTCTTATCTTTTAATTTCTTGTATCTCGTCATAGAAAGTCACGAAACGGAAAACATAATCCTGGTTAAAACTTTTATAACATTCATGATAATGATAACAGAACGTAATATATTTTGCAAACTTAGAAAATAGTTGAATCCAATTCCCCGGGTAGGTTATTACCCTAGTACACACACTCAAAAAAAATGACGTTGCCCACACTGGGGGTCATTTTTGACCCCCACCAAAAATATTAACAAAAAATTTATTTTCATATAAGCAAAGTATAAATTTGGACACAATATTTATTCTATACAATTTATGCATACACTCTGGGTAACTTTATGGACATTGCAAACCATTTTACTACATTTGATACACTTTGAAGAAGTTTTTTTCCTTGAATCACGTGCGCATATTTGACACCATTTCCTAACGTTCTCTTCAGCAACTTTTTGTCTTTTGGGAGGGATCACTTCATTTGTATCTTCTTCAGGCAGTAATTCATCAGTAAGCAACTTCAGAAATTCACGTCTTGCTCTTTTTTTGGTACTTTGATGCGAATTCTGGATGGCGCTGGCGATAGAGAAGGTAAGCATTGTATGCGGCAGCATCAAGAATGTTATAAAATAGTGCCATTGGCCACCTTCTGGTCTTTCTTTTTGTGGAAAAGAATCTAACTATTTAGTCTAGTGTATCGACTCCTCCTTTGGTGGAGTTATAGTATGATATTATTTCAGGTTTTCCTGATTCATCATCGATTGAGGGCTCTCTATGCAACGTAGATAAGAATATTCTAGAATGCTCGAGAACATTTATAGAGTGTTCTAGAATGTTCTAGAACACAAAATTTCATATCAATATATTATTTGATTGTTTACCAGACATGTAATTGAGTTTTTTAAACGGGGGTCAAAAATGACCCCCAATGTGGAAAACGTGAATTTCGACATTAGACAAGGGGTGTAATACCCCATTTGCATAAAATACATGTTAAACGTATTAGTATAGTATGTTATTAGTATAGATTAAATTAGGTACATTTTTAGGCCCGAAAGTCACACCTTTGATATTTCTATAACAACTTAAACACAAGTGGGCCCATTTTTGACCCCCACCGTGTGTATGAGGGTTAAATACATGTTGAAAATAGTTGAATCCAAACCCACGGGTAGGTTATTAAACACGTTGAAATTTCCGATAGTGACGTCTGCGACGAAACGTAAAAATACCGATTTTATCTGGTATTGTCAGATTTTGTAAAGCAGCATAGCTGAAATACAATTCAGCCCCCACAGTAAGCCTAAACTCGTCAAAGCCAGGGCTTACTTGCCCTTTGTCTGCTCATAGGGAGCCGAAGGCTGCCTGGAGGAATCATCTATTTTAACCACTCGCATCAGGATACAGTATTGTCTTGTCTGTCAATCAGTCAGTAGATCCAAAATGACGTTACATACGAGACGCTTAACATCGTGACGTCAATAACGTGTGTGCATGCTATGAATCACGAGAATTATGCACTCTGTATGGTACAACAAAGCGTGACATACAAACTTGAAAAGCAAGAAATAAAGATTTGCGACTCTTAATTTTGGTTTTATTTATTTATTCTTGAACTAGAACACTTTCGAGAACCCTGCAGGAAGTACATGGCTCTAAATCTGTTATAAATCACTTAGCAGTTGTAGTTCACACGAAAATGAACCAACCGACATCTACTCTAGCCATCCCTAAGTTGGTAGTTACATATTCGACAGAAGACAGCTAGTCATCACCGTCAACTCTTGGGTTATTATTTTACCAATGAATACTGGAATGGACAGTAACATTGTAACACCCCTATGGCTGGAACAGCCAGCGTGTTCGTGACCAGAGTTTTGAACCAGCGGTTCGTAGATTGAGAGTTGAGTACCCTAACCACAAAGCTATGCTAGGCCTTAAATCAATTAGGTGTCGAAAATTGAAAAAGTCAAACTTTATTATGCGAATGTCTCGAGTCTGGCTCAACGTTAAACCAATTGAATTCCTTACTCGCATGATTATAAACCAAATCAGAACGAACTGTTAACATTTGTTTCATAGCTAAACTAAAATAGAATAAATAAACTAGACAAGAATAAATGAGCCCTTCAAGTCGTCGTGGAAAAACAGTTGGTAAATTTTAAACAACCTTACCAGATGTAATTAATTAAAACTGGGAATAAGATTACAATATGCCCATAAGTAATTATGATGAAAATTTACGAATCTGTTGCTATTTACAAAAATTTTGACAAATACGTAGGAAAACGTATCCTTTAAGCGTTTCACACCCACAAAAAATGATTTGTACTTACATTGTGTCTTAAGGCCACTGACCATAAATGGGGTACTTACTCCCCTTCCCAAAAAAAAAAAAAAAACATTCAATGTCAATATCTTATCTCAACTTAACGACAAACTGCTAAATGTGCAACGCGCTTTTACCCGTGGGCTCGTTGTAAGAGATAATAAGTCTCTTTATTGGGTTCAAAGGTCATTACGCGCTTTTTGCCGCGAGTGCCACTGACTGACTGCTTTTCATCTGGTCACTAGTTCAAATTTAGAAATGGGTGTAATTGAACCACAAGTTTCTAACCAGGCTTTTTGCTGACGTGACGCGTAAATATCGTACTGGTTGAAAACACTAAGTACCACAGTTAGCACGGGACTAACTTGGGCACGTCACTTCCTGTTCATCACGAAGTTCGAGGTCATATTTCGACGCAAAGAACCAAGCATATGAGCGAACAAGCATGGAAACAAGATTAGATGCACAAACACACATTTTATATGTAATATAAAATATTGTCCACCGGTGGGGCAGTGGTAAATTACCAACTAACAACACTAAAGTCCGACGTTCGGTTCCCTA
The DNA here is from genome assembly GCF_004210375.1 of Tachypleus tridentatus. Taxonomy (NCBI): domain Eukaryota; kingdom Metazoa; phylum Arthropoda; class Merostomata; order Xiphosura; family Limulidae; genus Tachypleus; species Tachypleus tridentatus. Next base: position 121,469,139 of record NC_134837.1, read on the forward strand.
CAATTGACACAGTAAATAACTTTGTCTCAAATATGTTTATCTTCCCTGTTCGTGTTCCTCGAATCACACGAACCAGTAATAAACCAGTTCTGACATCTTTTGTTGTTCGCCTTTGCAAGGTACACAGAAAGATGTTGATCCATAAAGGGTGACTAAGTGTTCAGATACAAAACTGGGTCAGAGACCGGGAGTATTAAATAAAGAACAAGACACACCAAACCTACGATGACTTAAACTCAACAGGAAAATGGAAATATTGATTAAATATGTTTTGAAGAAACAAACAAAAAACAGCAACAACAAATATTCACACCAAAACAATCAAACTATACAGACAACTGAACAGAATTTATGTGAATTATGTTTGCACTTCTACGTGCTGGATGAATATTATTTCACAAAGAAAAACAAGGCAAAACACACTTCAGTAACTACTGGAACAGCCAAGAAAAAAAAATTAACTGTTGAAGATTGTTTTTGAAGTTCGCGCAAAAATACTCGAGGGCTATCTGCGCTAGCCGTCCTTAATTTAGCAGTAAAAACTAGCCGAAAGGCAGCTAGTCATCACCACCCACCGCCAACTCTTGGGCTACTCTTTTACCAACAAATAGTGGGATTGACTATGACGTTATAATGCTCCCACAGCTGAATGGGCGAGAATGTTTGTTGTGACAGGGATTCGAACCCGCGATCCTCAGATTACGAGTCGAGCGCCTTAACCACCTGGCCATGCCGGGCCAGCTGTTGGAAAAAAGTGGCTGTTGATTCGAGAAAAAGTTCAATTAATTTCTAGCTAGATTGGAGTTAAGCCTAAGTTTGTTTTTTTGTTGTTGTTTCGTTTTTTTAAGGTTTCAACGATTGTATCGAGTTAAACTTGGAAGCAAAACTTATTTTGAATTCACTGTACGTAAACTTAGCAAGAAACCACGAAATAATTTTACTGGAAATTTTAAGATAGATCTGTTTCATTTAAAAGTTTACTTTTACGTCTGTGACAGACACAACAGTGGTTTTGTATATACACTTTAAAACGTTAACACCTCAGAAAGAAAGTTCAAATTTGTCTATTTCTTACGAAATACAAATTTTATTCTAAAAATGTATATAAAAGCATACGGACTTTCATACGAACCTTTGAACATGGCACTAACATTCTAAATACCACTCAGTAAGTACGAAACAAAGAGAATCCAACAGGGGAAAAATGACACCAGTTCAGCAACACCATTTCATATTTAATTTGGAAAAATGGTTTGTTTTTTAACAGTATAAAAATCCTCAAGTTCTTAGGTTTTTCCTATTTTAAAACAATCCAGGAATACTGGGAATCGGACTGTACTGCAGTTTAACAATACACAATAAAACTGGTAATATTCTATTGTTCGATACTTCTGACCCAAGGATACCCAATCTATATAGACCGGTAAAAAAAGAAATCCAATAGTAAATATTAAAAGTTGTAGGGCATAAGAGGTACAGAGACGTGCACAGCTGAAAAAATGAGTTAATGTGAGATTTTAGAATCTCTCTTTGGTGATGGGGGGGGGCGTATCAAAGAACCCCTGCAAGTTCCGTGGCGACCAGAAATTCATCATATCGATTTACATTTCTCGTTAGCGCTGAAGACCCTTTTTCAGATAAACATTCTACTCGTCCTTCGTGCCTGACATAGAAATGAATTATTCACTTTATTACAGAAACCAGAACGACAAACGTCAGTGTATCAGGTGAGCTTAAGAGAAAAAAATTGTACATGTTTACATAGTTTCTTGTGTAACTTCCGGATATTTGAGAAATCTTAAAAACAGTCGCAATTTAGTCTAAAACGGTCCCTCGGGCTAAACAAGCACCACCTTACCTTAAAGCTTGATTATTTAATTCTAGCTGAAACAGCCTTGGTGAAAATATCTGGGGCAAATTCTTAAACACAAAATCGTAAGTGAACTGTACATGTATTCCTATGTATAATTATTATACTAACTTTTTTTTTATGAAATACTGAATGCACGAATTGCTAAAGTGAGGACTTGCAGTATCGCATTGTATACAATAAAACATTGTGCTTTCCCTAATTAAATTTTGTCTAACACAATAAGGCTACCTTATTGATTCAACAGTTGTCGTAACTGCTAGTAAAGTTAACTACAAATAAGGTGATAGATAAACAATACTAAAATAAATAACGCCGTATTATTAAGTATCGCCTAAGAATCTGATTTGTAAGAGGCTTAATGAAAGTTGATAATTACAACTTATCTACTTTGATTCACACCCTAACATCTTTTTTTTAAAAAACTGATTTTATATATCAGTAGTTCCAGTATTATATGCTACATTAATTGTAAACAAGTCATCAAAACTGTTATTTAACAATATTTTAATTACTGTTTACAGTGGCATTTAAAATTAAATGTACATTACTAGTCCTTGTAGTCATCATGCTACATTAAGTCACAACTATCAAAGAAATATTATATTTTATCTAATTTCGCCTGAACAACGACTTTGTATCCCAGACAACCTGGTATTGGTCAAAAGGTCCCAAAGCCACTGGATAAAGCAGATGTACTGTGGTTGACATGATCAATCGTATTCTACTTTCTTTTCACTCGTGGGTTCTTAAAATGTCATGGAAACATTAATGTATGGGAAGTGAAATACAAAGGTATCAGTAAAATGACGATACCCAACCCAACTGGTGGATTGTTGTTTTTTCATGTGTTAAAAGGATAGAGTATTAGAAAATATTTATTTTTTCGTTACATCTTTTTTAAAAACCAGAGAAACCAAATTTTAATTATTATTTTTTGAATGGATATCGTGGCCAGTACAGATGCTACTTTTATATCTTCCTCCTCTCCTCAACCTTTTCGGGTAGACACATAACTTAAGGACGATTGCGAGATTGGGGTTAGCTCGAATCGTGCTGTTAATGTCCTTCAGCACACACACCTAACCGCAAACGTTTCAGCTTGCTCAGCTGTATGATGGATATCAGCTGTTAGCTAAGGATTAGTTAACCTGCGATGGACTAGGGAAATGTTAACATTCTCGTCCGCTTGTGTCATTTGAAACCGGAATTAAGTACCTGTTCTCATGTGCTGTCTCAACATGGGAAGTATTTGTCCATGACTTTTAAACGAATACTAGGCTTTATTATCACAACGAGGAATATATTCGTCGGCACATCACAAGTCGAACCTTGAACCCACAGGTCAGGGATATATTGTAGAGTCTCGTGTCGCGTTTTTACATTTCAATGCTATCATGTGGTAAACGTTCGTTAGAAGCATTCTTCTCTTGCAATAAACAAGATGAACAAAACACAATACCGCCTGACTGATTTAAAGTTAATAAAACACCTGTTAATCGAATATTAGTTACTTCACCTTGCCAATATACTGGTTAAAGCATAGATGGTAAGCGTGAGATTGAATGATGTCTGACAAGGGAAAACGGTGTATTCACGTGCTAATTTTACCACGAAATTTGGCCTAAGTACCAATACATTTACTCGCGAGATCAATATATATGGAAATTCCGAGTTAGAATTGATACAAGCGTCTCTCTTTTCATGCTCTAATATTTGTTTACAGTACAAAGCTTAACACTGGGCTATTTGAACGACGCACATCGCAAAGATCGAACACGGAAGGTGTTCGTTACAAGGTCTTCGTGGATAACGCTGAACCACCATTAGAAGCGAAATCTGCTTATTGAATATGTTTGGTGAGTCAATGAAGCTGATGTTTACTTGTTAAAGTAGCGTGATTGTAACTAAAACACATGATTTAGTATCAGCTAGTGGGAACTACGGAAAAAAGTATGTGAAAAGATACATAAAAATATAGCAATAACTGATACAAACCAACACTGATACACCAATGAAACCTGACAATTTGTATAATGTAAAAAACTAAATTTATACGAACACAAAAGTCGCTTACTTCATCTTCAAATTTATTAGCTTATAGTCCTCTGCTTAGTGGCAAACAAGTATAGTTCACTTACTGAAGAGCCTTTACACTTATTATCAAAGCAACGCGTCGAAATATTTTTGGCTTAAATGAAAATATTTATTTGTCTATGACCCCCTTTACTGGGAAACAAATGTAGTTAATAAGTTAGAAATAGTTTAAGCCTCAAAGTACAATCTCATCTTCATGCTGTCCAATGTTGTTTCTTTTCAAAGCACTCACTTCAGCAATAATTAATGAAATTAAAAGCAACAGTGATTGTATTTTAATTCAACTCTTTTGGCAACGGTTTTGGTATTTTCGATTTAAAATTGGAGTGGGTTGTACCCCTTTATCAGTAATTGTAAGGTTAACATGTTAACTAGTTATGTGGTTTTTAACGAGTATAATTGCTTAAATAATAAAAAGATGAATAAAAATGGTTAATTTAAAAAGGTGGGAAAAGGAAACTTAAAAAATACAGAAACAAGATGGCTTAAAGTGAATATGCGACCACAAAAGAGGAAACAAAACAAATTTAAAGTTTGAGACATTGTGTAGACATGATTTCCCATACTGACTCCATGTCTAAAAGCTTTAACATTTAGGAAAGTCAAACGTATGATTTGTGGTGTGAAGAAAATAATGTCGACACTATCTCAAACCTTAAAGTTGTTTGAGATAGTGTTTGTTTGTTACTTATTTGAAATTCTTTAGTATAATGAACTATGTAGTTGATGTATGATACTCCATAGGGAAACAATGGCAACCTCTGGATTTGATGGCTGTTTCTTCTGATGTCACAGATAGTGATACTTCATGTATGATCACTGATATATGGTGATTAAAATACTATATGTTACGTGTATGCTTGTAAAATATATACCGTATTTCACGCCTTGTAAAACGCACGTGTTTTTCTTGAAAAATACCTTGAAAAATCCCCATACGTCTTCCAAGGCAAAAGTGATAAGACTTTACAAGTATTTTCAATAGCATAAAACATTCAATATAACCAATACTGTCGATACACTGTGAAGAATATAATATATTTAACTGTATTTACTCAGTTGATTAAAAATAGTCAAGATTACATCAAGGCATTGGTTATTGAGTCTAATTTTTTCTTAGAATTTTCTTTCCAAAATTAGGGTGTGTCTTCCACGATGTAGTGTCTTACAAGGCGTAAAATACGGTATATGGCTGGTATATTTATACCTTGTAGATATGTGGGGAATTTGTAAACATTGGATTGGAGGAATGGTGCATGGACTAGATTTTGAAACCACGTGTTCTATATATCAATAAATGACAAGCACCATTAGCACAGTTGCAATAGTAAGTTAACAATCGCTATAGTACATGTGTCATGCCTACCATACCAGAGAGGTGGTAGCACTATCTATATAGGTATGGCTCGGATTGTTCATCGAAATGATATTTTAAATATCTCCTCAGCAGGTCATCAGAACTTTAGAAATACTACACAGAGTTTTCTTTTATATCAATATCTACCCTAATGACCAAGTCAAACGTTCCACGAAAGTCTGTAAATAACAAAACGCAAAGTTTGAATCTATTGTTTATATTTTTATTACATGATAAGTTAAGAACTAAAACAATGGCACCAACCAATTTTAATGAAGCAACAGTTTCAAACAGAGTATCCGCATTTATAAGTATTATTATTTACTAGCGGGAGTTTTAAAAATTAATTCTAGTGTAAACGATGTTATCATTACCCTTTGAAGTTAGCTTTCTTACATAAACTTATTAGCCAATAATAGATAAACAATAAGTATTAAAGTTGGAGCCTTGTTATATTTAGAACTTGGTTATAAGTGGTACAACCTTCCTATATCCATTGAAAAGATTCATTAAAAATTAATAAAGAAAAATAAAACATTTAAGAAAATTGGTGTAAACAAAAGGGTGGCTAATTAATTAATTAATCCTTGAAAAACAATGTAAACAATATAATAGGGATGGCGTTTGTATGATCTCTACATAATAACACAGGCAAGAATTAACGTACAATATATATAACTATTCGATCACAACAGAATTTAATTTATCCTACTTTTATCTGTTAACATTCTACTAAAATGTGTGCCTGTACTACTATGTATGGAAGATGCAAATGCCTTGTGTTCAGTAATAGCGCTCAATCTTTATTACAATACTCAAAGCCACTTTTGTTGTAGACTGACGGAACGCTATTAAATAACAAAAAACAAATCCGAACCATATTATGCACCACTAAAATGGTTCATGATTTTACACGTCACCGTAATTGCAACGTACAAAAACAAAACACGTCATAAAATTCTATCATACAACTTTCATCGTTATTCAATCATCTGCTCAGACTTCTGTAATAAGGCGAATAAACTATCAACAACTGAGCCATTTTTGCATTTCATATTCGTGTAGTTTTGTGTTTGATAATCCTCCATGTTCATCACTCAACATTACTTGTTGTTAACCCCAAAATTGCTCTTTCTTCTTTCTAAAGTGTGATTTACCCAATTTACCTGCGATTAAATCTGTATATTTACTATAAACAAACTTTAATACAGGATTTCTAGAAAAATACAAAAGAATTATTAGACACTGAAATCTCTTAAAAGTCCAGTTGCCTTAGGCCTAACATTAGTCATACTTTTATTAAGTACAGCCTATGTATCTCGGAACGGTTGATATGGGTATTAACACTTATCGATAAGGAGAGAACAACGTTTCGACCTTCCTCGGTCATCTTCTGAAGAAACGTTGTTCTCTCCTTATAAAAAAAATTGCTAATACCCATACCTGCCGTTCTGAGATACAGACCAAAGCTGAGTTTTTTTTTTGTTGTTGTTTTTTTATAATAGATTAAAATCATTTTGGAAATAACACAAAACTACATCAAATTTTGAGGGAACCAAAATTTAAAATGACAGTGCTTCGATATTTACAAATGGAACTAAAACTATAACAATAATAAACCTTTAAAATTAGGGCTACGTTTCTCCTTCATGTTAAAGTTTCTAATGTTAGTTAAAAGCGGTTGGAATGTCAGGTATGTATGACATTCACAAATTATATACTCTGTTACCACGATCCACGATATAATTGATACTTTATTCTGTGAAGTGAACGGTAGGTAACACCCGATATTTGAAATAAGCCATTTATTTTAACATCCAATCAATACGTCCAATAATCGAGTACATTTGTTAAATAAGACAAGAAATACGTTATCTCTGCATCATATATCTTAGTTTGTTTTGAATTTGATCTCAAAGCTACACGAGGGCTACATTCACTAGTCGTCCCTAATAAATTAGCAACGTAAGAAAGAGGAAAAGTAGTTGAGCATTATTATCCACCACCAACACTTGGACTACTTATTTACCAACGAATAGTTAGGCTGACCGTCACTTCATAACGCTCCCACGGCTGAAAGGGGAGAGTACGTTTGGAGCAACGGAGATTCGAATCCGCGATCCTCAGATTATGAGTCGAGCACCTGACTATACAGGGCCATTAATTTTTGGACAAGTTCCTCAAGTCGACCAGACAGGTGCCTTTAGTTTCACGTGATACATTTAATTCGTTGTCCGTCAAGCTTGAACTACCAGTGGATGAAGGTCACTACTAGATTCGCTACCTCACATTCTTCTGACGAGTCGTCTAATTGTTCCAACAGAAGAAAGCCAGTTTCCTACCTCACTGTCCGATTTAGAATCCTCTACCTTCTTCTTAGACATAAATATAACTTACCGAAGTTGAACTTTAACGAAAATGGAATACACGCACAACACGTACCGAAATGAACGGTTATGTCCTATCCATAAAATCACAATGAAAATAATACAGGTCGATATTTAAACACAGACACACAACAGTACAAATACAAGGTTTCAACAAAGCTTCTCTCGTCCCTAAGACATGTGTACCTCAACATCATTCTCGTTTATAACCCAACAAACCTTATAAACATTGCAGAAATATTTTGCCTCACCTAAATCAGGTTTACACAAATACCCGGCATAGGTAGGTAGTTAAGGCACTCGATTCGTAATCCGAGGGTCGCAGGTTCGAATCCCCGTAAACCAAACATGCCCGCTCTTTCAGCCGTGGGGACATTATAATGTGACGGTCAATCCCACTATTCGTTGGTAGCCCAAGAGTTGGTGGTGGGTGATGATGACTACCCTAGTCTTACAATGCAAAGTAAGGGACGGCTAGAGCAGATAGCCCTCGTGTAGCTTTGCACAAAATTCAAAAAACAAACATAGAAAACACAAATTATTAATCTGGAAACATTATGGTTCCCAAAATCTCAATGTTTGTTAGACTTTTTTTTTTTAGTTTGTTATACAGTCCATTAGAGGTTGTTGAGCAATTTCACCTCGAGTTTTCTTTTTCTACACAAAAGATCGGATCCGTGTTATACGATCTAGTAAAACCATTCAAATACATTCTCTAGACTTACCTTGTGTGGATAAGCTAGATGCCATGTTATGACGATTTTCGCTCCTGCTGGTAGTGAAGTAGCAATATCCCCTGGTGAAATAAAAACGAAATATAATATTCAGTGAAATTTTAATAACAAAAGTTCAATAATAATTCATATGAACAAACAATAGTCCTTCTGTTGTGGCCTGCGAATCCTAATCCACCGAAATGAAAGTTTAAGATAAAATAATTGTATATATTTTTTCTTTTTTTATAAACAAACTTTTAAATTAAGCCAAGCGGTGGGATATAAAACCTAAAGTTCATTTAAAAGAACAGTCTAGAATTGTAATATCTTTATACACAGTATTGTATTTCTATGCGATATGGTCAAGTTTCTAACACCATATAAACATTTGAACAACTACTGTATTTGGCAGAAACGTAACTTTTTTCGAAAATTCGTTTTTTTCCTTGTTTGTTTGTTGTTTTTTGGGGACAGATAAAAAAAGGGACCATTCCAAATCAGTGAGAAAAAAATGTTCTCTTGTAATAATTACGGATATACAGTATATGATTAACGATGTTTAATGGGTGTGTATAAATAACACTATCTTCACTTCTTTTGGTTTATGTGGTTAAATAACGTATTATATTAAATTATTAACATGCATACATACAACAAGTCATAAATCAGTCTTACATACACAGAATATAACCTTTACCTTAAGCTGTTAGGCTTAATTTATCAGCTTCTAGTTTGTTTTTCATATATAGTAAATGCAAACTTATAGCTAATATTCTCTCTACAACTACACTGGATTTTAGTTTCATACAACTGAAGAAAAACCTCTCTTCCGGAAACACGTGATAACTGTTGTGTCTAGTATTTCAATTCTCGTGTTTCTTAGCGTCACGAATGTATTCGTATGGGTGAAGTACATCACATAAATATTGTATAAAGTTGAAAACAATTTGCTCCTATCCGATTTTTTTTTCAAGAATAAAACAAGTCTAACACTTTATAACACAGGCATTAATCACGATGCATGTTGACTGTAAAATGTTACGCAATCACTTCATAAGATTGGGTATACGCAAAACAAATACTGTTTCACTCCAAAACGTGTTCTCCTGCCTCCGAGAAGCACGTGCCTCTCCAAATGAGACAGCTTTCGTTCTGTGTTCGTAATATTTATAGTATCCAAGTTGTACCTGTGCAGACAGCACGAGATAGGTCAATAGAAGTGTTAGGTATTAAAAATCATCACTGGTCTGTACAATCAGAAATTAATGTGTTTACTTACTGTCTTTTTAACGTGTTTCTGTAAAACATATTGCTTACATAAATAGTGTCCCGACCACTGCTGTCTTTGTTGTACCCACCCAGCCTGATGAGCTCTGGAGTGAGCAAAACATGTCGTCGGCAATGGATATGGAGAACGTAGTGTGGTTGAAATACTATTATACATTTTGTTATAATGAAGCTTGTGATGTATACACATCTAAAACTCGGATCTTGAAAACTACAGCACCGATCATCACTAATCATACCTGGGTAATATTTTTATACCTAACCAGTAACTTTATAGCTGAGCAATAAATAATACAATTGAAATTTCGCAAAAAAATTACGTTTGAGATTTATCCAATAAAAATTACAAAAATATTAAATTTATAGAATCAAAAACAAACTTTAAACAACAATTATTTGTTTTTCTTCAGTGAAAATCTCATGATTGTTGCAACAGAAAAGTAAGGTACTTTGATAACTGTCTACAAAGAAATACTTTAATACTCTGTGATGGTAGCTCATTGAACACGATTGAATATCAAGCATGAATACACTGTTGCAAAACAGTCAGATAGTTCTAGAAAAGATCGCAGGCCTGTCTTTGAGCCACATCCAATAGCATTCCGCAGGATTATTTGTTTTTTGAATTTCGTACAAAGTTACACGAAGGATGTCTGCACTAGCCGTCCCTAATTTAGCAGTGTAAGACTAGAGGGAAGGTAGGTAGTCATCACCACCCACCGCCAACTCTTAAACTATTCTTTTACCCACGAGCATTGACCATCACAGTATAACGACCCCACAGCTGAGGGCAAGCATGTTTGATGTGAAGAGGATTCTAACTCGCGACCCTCAGATTACGAGTCAAACGCCTTAACCCACCTGGCCATGCCGGGCTCCTTCCGCAGAAACCAACAGTTATATCTTAGCGTAGGGTGAGTTCTTCTAATTCTTAAAAAAAAAAAAAAAAAAAAAAAACTTATGAAACTAAAAAAAAATAGTGTTAGAAATGTAACAGGCCTAACACTAATGTATTATAATAAGTATAATTAATTATAAACAGACTTCGCTAGTGAATTTCACATTAAACTGGAATTTTTTTAAACATAATTTCTATCACTGTTGAGAAAACTTCTGTTTGAAGACTTCTAGTCCTTGTTTGAGGTCTTTCAATCCGAATTTGATTTCTGTTCGCAACTTCTTACTTCCCAACGTTCCACCGTAAATTTCAACGTCCCGTTCTGAATTACAGAAGTTTTCACAAAAGTGATAGAAATTATTTTTCAAAACATTTCATAAGTCAGGCCATAATCATATAAAAGACAGATATCACGTAAGCACTGTGACGTTGTAGTTTTATTTTTAAAATCACCACAATATATCCACTGGAGTAAACAGCGGCGATAATCTTATTGAGGAAGTCACGTGCTAATAATTTACCTACGTTACTGTAATATTAATACCAACAACCTTACTAATTCGTCATACCGTACTCAATAGTGCACATCCGTCTCTGGACTGGCCCAGCATGACCAGGTAATTAGGGCGCTCGACTAGTAATCTCAGGGTCGCGGGTTCTATTCCCCGTCACAAGCATGTTCACCCTTTCAGCTGTGGGGGCGTTATAGGGTTGCGGTCAATCCCACTATTCGTTGGTAAAAAAATAGCTCAAGAATTGGCGGTGGGTGGTGATGACTAACTGCCTTTCCTCTGGTTTTACACTGCTAAATTAGGGACGGATAGCGCAGATAGTCCTCATGTAGCTATGCGTGAAATTCAAGAACAAATAAACCGTCTGTAAACAATGTTCTTGAATTACAATTTTGGCTATTTAACAATGGTTGTAAAAATTTAAATAATATGTTTAATTTGGTTACATTTTCTTACTTCTTAGCGTTACGTTACTGGACTGTGAATTCAAGAGTCTATAATTCGAGTCCCTTGCCACAAAAGTGCATTCCGCACTGTGGAGCTGCTGCGTGTGCGTTAAACAAAGTAACGGTCAAAAGCAGCTATTCGATCAGAGCATCCCAAAGGACGAGTCTGTCGTATTGTCTATTGGTTTAGAATGAGAGGAGGCGAGGACAAATTATAAATACAAAATATACTGTACATAATCTGACGTAAGGAGAAAATGGATTAACGTGCTCACTAATATGTCATCTTACAAATTTATCAGGATTTGTTTTTAATACACGTTAGGCTACGGAATTTTAATAGGCGGATCGCTCTGACAGAAGTTTCTTAATTCGAGGCGCAATTGACAGTGAAACAAATAATTAATTCTACAGTTAGCTATAAAACAGTGAGTCAAATGTTTTTGAAGAGTAATAAATACACACAAACGATATACTACTAGACTTTATTAAACAGTCAGCCACAACGACTTTGTCGGTTCTTTGAACCCAATAACGGGATTCACTGTTACTTTTATACCGTACGTCCTCAGCTTAGCTCGACTCTTGACCTACAACCCGATATGTTAATTAGCTGACTATAAATATTGTCTGTAAGCCTTTTGAACGGACTGATACAGATGGCAAGTTTTTCTCTGGTATTTTTGGTAGTCGATGGTGGGTCAAGCGTAGCCCAATCGGACCGCGAGTTAAGATTATGGGGTTTTCGGGTCCCGTTCGCGCGGAAGGGGGTTGCTTCAGACTTTGGGAGCGACGGTCCCCCAGCTTTTATTCTGAAAAGTGTAGCCCCAATGCAGGCGGTGAGTTGTGTTGAAAAGCTACGTTTCATAACTTCAAACTTGGAACGGCTGGCGCAGATAATCGATAATTTAAATATAACTTTGTCTTAGGACAACATTTACTCACAACACTTGTAACATTTTGTAAAAACTTCACATGCACTTCGACCTATGTTTGTTTTATTTTGAGCAACATCAGACATTGACACGTACACTGCTTCGTGAATACCTCATAACCAAGATATTTAATATATCTCGGCAAGCTTACATACTTTCAATGTATAAATACGAGGCTCGAATCACCGTGGTGGACAAAGATCAGACAGCCCATTACGTGACGTTCAGCTAACCAACACAATGTTTTGGTACGGTGAAAACGATCAATTTACACGACACATTCTGTGATTTAAATATCCTAGTCTGTGAGTAGTTAACTATGTTAAAATAAGAAAAGAAGGGGGTGGATACTCCTCGATAAATGTGGGCGTTTGAAAGTATTGCTCAAGACCTGTTCACAGAAACGACGCCTGAACAACAAATTTTAAAACTGTCCTTGACTTGAAAGTCACGGAGCAATTTATGCGCGAAGATAGGTGCGCCAATAAAGCCCAAGATAAGAAGTGCGTTCTACCAAACCTCCAACATGACCTTCAAATGCACAAAAAAGTAGACTGATGGAATCTTTCACTTCTATGGAATTTCATCGGATGTTACAAGTAACACTACAGATTCTGTTTACGTTTTCTATAATTTAGTGTTAAATTTCTACGCCTACATCAAGAGAATTCGCGGATTTTGGGTACTCCAATGAACGAAACAATAAACACCAATCCTGTTCCTACTAATTTTAAGAAAGACCTAACAGCTTAGCACGGGAAACTGTTTTTAACTATGCCTCCAGTTTGAAAACTAGTATTTCCACCTTTTATATGTTTACTTGTCTGAATTATCTTCCTATAGTGGACGATAATTTCTATAAACGTTTTGTTTTTCACCCGAGAATTATGAATAATAGTACAAATAATAAACATTTCATTTTAACTTCATCTTAACACAATTTACACTATGGGTAATCTTAGAGTTGGCGGAAAGTGCTGTTAACATATCTTCCCTCTAGATTACAAATTCAAAATCAGTTTTAAATAGTCAGGTTCGAGAGCATTTTTGACCGAAATACTCCTGAAATGGCTTTCATTCATTCGAGAATTTAACATTCATTAAGTACTACTGTTAGGCCTAACAACACTTAATTTCTACAATTAAAATATATAGCACTGAATATAAAACAGCTGCAACGAATAAAAGGAAGCATTTCAAACCATTGCTAACAAGTAACTTTGAACGAACCAATCACAGAAACTGTCAGTGTTAACACTTTTTTTAATTTGTACTTATCACCATATTACCTTATTTACACGACTCGTTAGGTTTTAATTTGACCGAATACGTAATGAAACACCTCATTTCAGAAAACTAATTACTTTTTACCGACAAAATGTATTAAACTACTGACTGTTATTCTTATAACGCCTCCACAACTGAACGTACACAACAAATTCAGCGATATCGCGAACCTTGAACTTTCCGATATACCTTTTCAACAAGCTATCAAAAATGAATATATATTTCTTTTTATTTTCGTATTTTAGATAGGAAGATAGATGTCTATGGAAACACCATATAAATTGTATCACATGACTTAGTGACCTAATGTCACACACGTTCTCACAGAGAAAATTATTTATTTCAGCGAACTCTTATTCACCAGTCATTTCGGACAATACAATGACCTAGATTAACCTTCACGACACTTTTACTGTGCACTAACAGAAGTACACGTGGAATGTGTGTCTTGGTCACTTCCATTGTTAAAGGTGGGTCAGGGCCTTAAATTACCATGGTACGCGGCATTAAGGCACTTCCTCAAAATCTGACTTCTCTGGATAAAACTCTAGTGTGTTTTCAATTAACACAAGAAAGACTATTCTAAACTCTTAGTGTGCACGACTAGGTAAGAAAACCCTAGGGTTTAGGTATAAACATCCCTAGATCTGAGTTACTAACTACAGGGAAGCCAGCCAACAGCACTATGTCCAGATATCTGAATGGAACAAATGAACTGACTGCCATTGTTATAAAACTTAAACACGTGTAGAGAAGAGTTTGTTTGTTTTTTGGAATTTCGCACAAAGCTACTCGAGGGCTATCTGTGCTAGCCGTCCCTAATTTAGCAGTGTAAGACTAGAGGGAAGGCAGCTAGTCATCACCACCCACCGCCATCTCTTGGGCTACTCTTTACCAACGAATAGTGGGATTGACCGTCACATTATACACCCCCACGGCTGGGAGAGCGAGCATGTTTAGTGCGACGCGGGCGCGAACCCGCGACCCTCGGATTACGAGTCGCACGCCTTACGCGCTTGGCCATGCCAGGCCCTGTAGAGAAGAGAATGCGGAATGTTTTCATTATCACCGTTAATTTTGTATAACAGCAGCCAGACACACATCACTCGGTCATACAGAGCCCATTACAAATTACTGATCAGCAGGTCCAAATATTATATATCCTACACAGATTAACGTAACCAAATAAAAGAAAATACCCTACCCGAGGTATTGACATAAAAAAATATAAACTAACTTCTCTGAAATCTCTAGTTGAACTTAAAATATCTAAATTTTCAGTGCTAATTTTTGATACATATCATCAGTTAAGAAAGTCAGTAAAAAATATAACATTAGTAACAACAAACCATCAACTAAGGTGCAAGGCAGGTGTCATGAACATGGTAGTGATTCATAATAGGGATCGCAAGTTATTGTCAAACACAACACTTTAAAACCTTCAATGTTTATTGATATGGCTCTACACACAAATATGTACACATTGGGCTTACAAGGAAAATAGAATCCGCTAAAATCGACTTGTTTGTAATTCTTATTCTTAGAATTATTCTCTTGCTAGCCTACAACAAAAACGGCTTGGTATACTGCACCCAAATAAAATACTAAAAAGGTACTTCAAAGATTGTAAGGGTATTGAAAAATTGATTTGTTTCTTTTTTTATTTTGCATAAGCTAAAATACATTATAATTATAGTGCAACCGATGTTATTGTTACCTCTCGAAGTTAGCTTTCTTACAAAAATATTTGGCGTTCCTTTCAAAAGCTTAAGTACAGTGTAAACCAGGAATTATCAACCAATAATAGAGGAATATTAATTACTTTAACATGTGGAATACTCGGTGGTTTGTCTATTACACAATTCGTGTCTTTAGGGTGCCAACCACTATATTATGTACAAAGTAACAGAGTAAAGAAAATCAGTACGTATAATATCAAATTTTATTACACATAATCGTAGAATAACTATTTCAAAAGACAAAATGTTTATTTAAAGCGACATTTTAGACGTAAATGCTATTTGAAAAGTTTGATTTTGTACTGGTAACATTTTATATGTGCTTAGTAGGGTTGTGTCTAAAGTCTAGGCATATCGGCCCATTGCCATGCATTACAGACAAAAAAGAAATACTACATTCTCAAACGAATCTCCACAACAATCTCCAGCTGCTGCTTAACATTTTACATCTCGAACTAATGTGATCAAATAGTCTATAGCTACTGTAAGTACATCATGAACCGTATCAGCTAGCGACATCTATCATTATAAAGTTAGTTTTCATAAAGTAATCCTTTGCCAATAATTGGGCAGAATAAAAACCAGTAAATAAGATAAATAAAAATGGGGATTTAAAAACCTACAAATACGGATCGTAAAAAATAAATAAGGAAACAAGGCTGTAGACATTTTGCTGTCAGTATTATAGCTTCACCAGGAGATACCCATATCCTAACAGGTTCTGATCAGTGCACAGAATCTTAGGTTTAGACAAATCTGTACGATGTGCATCAAATCTAATCGAAAAAGAAAAGGCAATTCTACAATCGCTTAAAACTTTAAAACTGTCGGTGTATAAGTAAAACACCAATCATCGTGATTCCTTGAAATAATTAATTTCAAACGCATGAGCACAAGACCCATTGAAATCTCATTATTCAGTTCACTTATTTGAATAGCTCCTAGTAACGAGTTTTAGAATCACACGGAATGCAAAATTTGAAAATTATGTTAAAATTTTCTCAGCTACTCTATTCGTGTTATTCTCCGTAAAACATTTATAATAAAACATTCAACATTAGTAAAATAAAACAACTGTAGTCATTTTATTGGTTTTTATTTAAATTTCAACGCAATATGTTACACAGACCGCATGAGACAACTTTCCAAAATTCCTAAATAAATACATTGACTGCTTTTCAAAATTCGCAAAGAAGACAAATCACAAGTTCGTCCAAATTTTTCAGGAGCAAGGAATTTAAAATTTAACGACTTAGGGCAACGTACAGGATACTCGACCGATGACGTCAGAAACTCCTAGGAACCTAATAATAGAACTGACTGTCACCTTTATAATGCATCCACAGCTGGAAGTGGTCAATGTGTTGGGCGGCCAAACTCGCTTCTCAAAGGTCAGCACAAATAAATTTCTTACCAAAGTATCATTCAATAAATTTACTAGTTTTACCTTTCACATCGTTATCTATTAATATTTTCTATCAAAAATAAATATAAATAAAATAACGCGTACTCCTTACAAACTTTCAGTACAGAAAGAATTTTGTTCCGAAGCTGGAAACTTCCAAGAACTACTAAGGACGTAAAACACCTTTAGACGTAACTAATTACTGGCAAGTCCACAGTCTTAAAAAAACAATATCTTTAATCCACTCTAGAGACTGTTAGTGTCTTAGACAGTGTGTAGATAGGCTCGATGATAAAATTCTAAATTCCAGACTATCAAATCGAGTTCGAATCAAATATACGAACCTACAAATCCCCCCCAAAAAAAAAAAAACACACAAACTCGAACAGTTTTACGTTGTTGGAGTGTTTTAAGAGTGTAGTAAATTAGTTTACATGGGGTGTGTTGTTGCTAACCGTTGCAATTTAAAAGTAGACACGACAGTAAATAACCTTTATAACCTGCCATAAATACAGTGATACCTCGGTTCTCGAACGACTCCCTTCTCGAACAATTCGGTTTTCGAACATACTGTTTGAGAAAAAAAATGTCTCGGTTGTCGAACATAAACTCGGTTCCCGAACCAAGCTGTCGTGATCCGAACCCTCGAAAAACCCGACTGATGACCCGAACAACCCTTCGACCATTTTCGGCCCACGCCAAACTTGCCCAAAACATTTTACCCGCACCTGTCGCTCAGTTCACACCCCCGTTAAAATCTGCTGTGAATGTTCTCGTTTTTATTGTTGTTTTACTAAATATTCTGATTAAATAAGCCACCATGGGATCAAAGAAGGATAATGAAAGTAGCAAACCAAAAAGAAAAGTTGTTTGAGCCACAATAGAGGTGAAAAAAGATCTCACAGCGAACTATGAGAGTGGTGTTCACGTGTCTGACCTTACTACACAGTTTAGTTTGGCGAAGTCTACAGTCTGCACCACACTGAAAAATAAAGAGGTCATCAAAGTAGCTGATGTTGTAAAAGGAGTGATAGTGCTTACGAAACAAAGATCACAAACAATGGAAGAGGTAGAAAAACTATCGTTGATTTGGGTAAACGAAAAACAGTTAGCTGGTGATAGCATTTCTAAGACCATCATTTGTGAGAAAGCAAAGCAGTTGCATGCTGACCTCTTGAAAAACACCCCTGGAACGAGTGCTGATACAAGTGATGCCTTTAAGTCTAGTTGGGGGTGGTTTGAAAAAATTAGGAAGAGAAGTAGCATACATAGTGTGATGAGACATGGGGAGGGTGCCAGTTTTAACAAAGACGCTGCCGATAAATTTGTTAGGGAATTTAAGGATTATGTAGAAGCTGAGGGTTTTATTCCCCAACAAGTATGTTCAACTGTGATGAGACAGGCCTCTTTTGGAAGAAAATGCCAAAGAGAGCCTAGATCACCAAAGAGGAAAAGTCACTGCTAGAACACAAGCCAATGAAGGACAGGCTAACACTATTGTTATGTAGTAATGCAAGTGAGGACTTAAAACTTAAGCCTTTGTTTGTGTACTATTTCGAGAACCCGACGGTTTTTAAGAAAAATAATGTCCTGAAAAGTAAACAATGTCACGTGGAGGGCTAATAGTAAAGCATGGGTAACCAGGCATTTTTTTTTATGGAGTGGATCCATAAAGTGTTTGCCCCAAGTGTAAAGAATTACCTCACGGAAAAACAGTTACCACTCAAGGCCCCTTTTGTGATGGACAATGCACCTGCTCACACACCAGGCTTGAAGGACGGGTTGGTGGAGGAGTACAGTTTCATTGCGGTGAAGCTCTTGTCCCCTTACATGACTCCTCTCATTCAGCCCATGGACCAGCAGGTCATATCGAACTTTAAGAAACTCTACACCAAAGCACTGTTTCAAAGGTGCTTTGAAGTGACCTCTGACAGAGTTAACCCTCAGAGAGTTCTGGAAAGATCACTTTAATATCCTCCTTTGCTTGAGAATCATAGACAAAGCCTGGAGGGAAGTGTCTTTGAGGACTATGAACTCAGCCTGGAAGAAATTGTGGCCAGACTCAGTAGCAGATAGAGACTTTGAAGGCTTTGAGGCTGAGCCTATTGTCCAGGATATTGTCTCACTAGGTAAGTGTATGGGCTTGAATGTGAGTGATGATGATGTGGAGGAGTTGGTGGAAGACCACAACACTGAGCTCACTACGGAATAACTCCAAGACCTTCGAAAGGAGCAGCAGCAGAAGGCAACTGAGGAAGTGTCTTTAGATGAGGAGGAGGGAAGGGGGGGATGTTCCTAGTTCACTGATCAAGGAAATGTGTGGAAAATGGGGAGAATTACAAAGTTTTGTGGAAACATTTCACCCTGACAAAGCTGTAGCAAACCGCAGCATAAACCTTTTCAATGACAATGCCATGTCTTACTTCAGAAACATTTTAAAATGCAGGCAGAAACAAACCTTAATGGACGAGTTTTTAGTGAGAAATAGGTACAGTGAGTCTCAAGCAGGTTGTAGCGGTGCAAAGAGACAGAAAAGAGAAAACCCCAGAAGGAGAGTTACCTGACGTTTTTATGGAAGGTGACTCCCCTTCCAAACAATAATAACCCTCCTACTCTCCACGTTCCTCACCACCTTTCACTTACGCCATCAGCTCTCCTCAGAACATATAAAGTGCAGTTACATTTTCATTTATTGTTTTTTATTGTGTTGAAAGTTTTTGTGGTTGACTTTATGCATGCAAGTATTATTATACAGGTATAAATAAGCAATATTTTTACTTAAAATGCTTCATAACGGGTAATTGTTGGAGGTCTGTAACGGATTAATTTAATTTACAATATTTCTTATGGGAAAAATTGATTCGGTTTTCGAACAGCCTTCTGGAACGGATTAAGTTCGAGAACCGAGGTACCACTATACTTAACTTGGGTATCAAATAACAGTCAACATGCTGCAGTATATATTTGTTTAAGTGTAACTTCCAATGTTTGTAGTGTATAAATTGTCTACGAGTTTCTAGAAACGTTAATTTCTAACAGTTGTACTGACTGTTCACCGAGTACCAGTTTCTTGAAACATGCTACAAACTGATCAAAATACCTAACTCGGTGTAATATAAACATGGTGGATTGTGGAACTTGTTCACCTATTCTGAGCTCGGTCTAGTCTACCCGAGTTGGTTTAGTAACGTGCCATTATTCTTGTAAAAAAAAACAAAAAAAACAGTCGTACATGTACGAGGTAGTAAAGTATTAGACTAACGTTACAAGTTTTAACAGGTTACCGTTTCTTTCATCACACAATCTTTAAATACAAATTAGGCATAATCAGATAGTTTTAAACTAGGTATCTCTTGTTATCTTCTTTTAATGTCTTTCTCGGCGATATCGCTATATAAAACACTAAGTAATAAATACTTTGTTCCGTATTTGGACTCAAGAAATGTTTTTAATATCTTCTTCTCATTATATGTTTACTTAAGATAGATGTAATGTTATAAAACTAGGCCTTTAGATTTTAACAATTAGAAAGCACCGGTTCCCCAACATGATGGCACTGTTAATATTTTCGCAGACAAATTTCGACTAAATTTATTAATAATCGTGTAAACCATTCCACGAGCGAGAGTTTTAGTTGCAAATTGTTACCTACTAAACGTTCTCGAATGTTCATCGGGTGAGAACGATTCGCAGATGTCAAATTGTAGCTATACTATAAATTGTTAAATAAACTGAAATCCAGAGTTTCTTTTCTCATGTGCTTTAATAGCGATTATCGAGGAAATAAAAATATGAAACTTTCATGTAAAGCATAGAGCAACACAATCGACTTTTTAATTATCTCTCGGCATCACGGATCGAGCCGTGAATTTTAGTGTTATAAGCCGAACCACCATAGAGTAGAATAATTAAAAAAACAGGTCCAAGCATATGTAATAAAGAAACATTGTGCACAATTTCTCAACGGTTGTTTTTGTTAACTAGCATACAATATTAATACAAAAATATACGAATATATATGGGGGGAAAATGTGGTGTGTGTGTGTGTGTGAAGAAAACATGAGTTTATTAATAATTAGCATACCCACTTTACACTGTAATTCTAAGGATATCTCATGCTTCACAGAGGTCTCAATGTTCCAGTTTCCATAACGTTAATTACTTCTTTAACTGCCACAATACGCAGATTCATCAACTGCTTTCTGTTGCAGTTTCCCAATTTTAATTCAACTCTCTTTTTAATAGCAAATAATTATTAATTTGGCATATGGTTCATTCAGCAAGTGTGAATTAGAAAATGTATATATTTACATTGCTATAGATCTCCAGGAAGAATTATGGGGCTAAAGTACTAAAAATTGACCAACATTTTTTTTAGTCAAATAAAAAAAAAAAATCCCATCCAGTTGCACACCCTCAGAATCCCCTAAGTATGCGTGAAAAGTTTCAGGTCTAGATTTTTTCCTCTTAGTGCTATGGCGGTTACACAAACCCACAAGTTGTTTACTATTATATATCAGTTCTACACCAGAATTGAGAAGCATCATTTAACTACAGACAACATCGTAGGGGTCAGTGACGTCGTGAAGTTACGAACTTGTGGAAACAACATGGAGTTTTATAAATAGTTAGACTAACGTTTTTCACAATTTTAAACGAATTTCTTTCACTTCCTAAAAAAAACAGAAAAGTGTAGAGACTTGAATATAGTGTATATAAGCTTAAAGCTAAAGTGTATTGAAAAATATATTATAGTCTTACCTTTAGGCATACCACAAGGAGCCTTAGTCCTACCGTTATCCAAAAAGTCTAAGTTGTATTTTCGAGCAGGTGGGAATGTTAGAGCAACATGTGCCACCGCCGTGCCCACAACTACACACAAAATGACTGACACTGTCATTAAGTTTTTCATCGTCTACTTAATGAATTTTTACCGCTAGCAACAAGAATCTAAACTTCGCAGGGGGGATTCTGTAATTCCCCCTTCAACTTCTAAAGTGTCAATAGTGTTCTGTCGATATTAGAGAGTAACTAATAATTTAAAAAAAATTCAGGATTTCAACTAAACATATCAAAAGAAGGCCTAACGGCAACGGTTTGGCCTATCATCCTATTTGACGACAACAACAACACTCATAACCTCTTAGAACTGGGACGCTAGAATGCAGTCGAACACCTCTTACCAATTTCTTATTCCTTCTACAGGTTGTGAAACCTCATTGGCTGAGCCAATGTACCTATGTACGCGCTTACATGCTTGAAAGTCACGTGGCAAACGTGCAGGGGATAGAATACGGTAAAGGTGGAACAAATTCTTCAATCCGTCACCTACCGAGATGGAAACTGTAATTTATTCTATCTGCGTGAGAGACGATGGATCTGCTCATCTGTTCAGCTTGTTATTCGATTTATTTATTTTTTTCATGTAAAGACGGGAATTTTATTCTAACTTTCGCTTTCAACAAAATGACTAAGGAAACATTCACGAGAAACTCGAATAATTGACACTGTTCACCTGAAAAACTTTAATTTTCAAAATATATGATAGTGCAGGAATGGCGAACCTTTTTGTGTGTGCCCAAACTGGGGATAATCTTCTAAAAAATTCTCTCGCGTGCCTATGGTAATTTTTAGCAGCATATTATCATTTATTAGTATATTCTGAATTATTTTAAATGAAACAGCTTTAGGAGTAACACGTTATTAATAACCATAGTAATTCACAAGAAATAAAGTTAATTAATTAATAGCAATAATAATGGACTGTTTTTCAAGGAAAAAGGGGTCCTCTCGCTTATTCACATTTATTCATTGTTTTACCATTAACAGAAAACACTTCGTGGAATGATAAGCTTTGGTTTATATTATGTAACATAAAAAACAAGTAAATGAAAATAAGCATATTTTACTCTTAGTGAGACTTTTGCTGCTGCACAAACGTTTTATATCAGGCTTGTGATTGGTTGTTTTGAGAGCTATACATGCAGCACTGGTTTCATCAACAAGTCTATTCCTATAATTACACTTTACAAAGTTCATCACTGAAAATATGGACTCGCATAAATATGTTGATGAAAATACTGTTAATACTGTTATTGTAACATGTTACAGAAAGTCAAAAGTTTCAGGAATATAATTCCATTGTTCCAGAAACTCATTTACTGTGTTATTCCAGTCACTAATCAATCTCTTTCAATATTTCTAGTTCAGCTCTGTAGTCGACAAATTTTTGCCTCCAAATTTAGCTGCTTTGTAAATCAATTGGTTGCTTCTCAAAATTATCCAAGTCAATCTACTGCAACATTTCCAGATTCAGTTTGTCTAACGTTACACTGTCTGTATACTTTATGCATTTTATAGTTTCTTCAAATAATCTGAACTTATTAAATCTTAAAGAAAATTGTTCAAAAGTTGAGTTAATGATTCTTAAATTGTATTTACAAGCTCCGAATGTATATTTTATCATTAATTTCAAGATTTGCCATATTTTCTTTTAGGCTTGGGAAGTATTTAAAAGTGCCATTGTAAACATCACGTTTAAAAAAATTCAGTTTGATTTCAAAAGCTTTATTGTTATCAAACATAACATCAAGTGCTTTGTCAGTTCCCTGCAGTTTGGTGTTCAAGTGTTTTAAATGTGAGGAGAAATCTGTAAATAACACCAGTCTACAAATCCACACAACATCAGATAATTCTTGACAAGAAAATTTTTTATTTGTCCAAAACGGACGAATTTCATCCAAACACTCAACTGATCGTTTAAGGACATAAACTCTACTTATTCAATGAACATTGTTGTACATAAGTAGTCACGTGTACACCGAATTCGTCTTTCAGTAAATTATAAAATTGTTTTTCTTTCAAAGCATGCGCAGAAATAAAATGAACTACCTTGGTGACAGTTTCCATCACTTTTCAATCTTCTTAAGTCCAGCTTTTGTACACAAAATCTCCTCATGTATAATACAATGAAAGCCTGCCAGTGGATATCCAACATATTTACAAAACCTGCTTCTTTATCAGTCATGCGGGGTCCATCATCAATTGTCATGGAAACTACCTTTGAAAGGTCAACCTATCGATTGGATAATCCTTTTACTAATGTCTTACATATTTCAGTCCCTGTGGTATGTTCTGGTAAAGTTAACCAGTTCTTCGCAGATTTCATCATCCCTACAAAATCATGCAATAATGGCTAGCCTAGTTGATGACGTAACATCAGTGCTCTCATCAAGACAAATGGAAAGGAATTTACATCAACCAATATATTTTGTTAGCTGTTCTGATATGTTTGTTTCTATAGTTAATAGCCTCATCTTTTACTGCGTATCTACTTATTGGCAATTTCTGAATGCGCTGAATATTTTTTTCTTTTTCTGAGAAACCGTCAAAAAGGAAAAGAACACAATCTAGCCATGATTCTTTAATATACTCCCCATTACTAAATGGTTCTCCATGTTGACTAATAATCTTTGAAATCTCAAAACTAGCAGCAACTGAATTGGAACTACCTGAAACAAATTTCATCAAATCATTTGACTACATGTTGTTGTTGCTGACTTGCACGAGAAATGTTTTTGTTCTTGCTCACTCTTACCACAAGCGCCACCTGCTAGTATAGCGGTAAGTGTACGGATTTACAATGCTAAAATTAGGGGTTCGATTCCCCTCGGTGGGCTCAGCAGATAGTCCGATATGGCTTTGCTATAACACAAACACACACACACACTTATCACAATTTCATTTTTGAACAGTTTCATAATTCTACTTTACAGATGAAGTGCTGCACATCAGTGTTTCAGAACATAAGACACATAATACGTTATCACTGGTTTTAATCATGATAAATCTTTCAGTCCACGATTCTTGAATCTCTGTTGCTGCTCCTTCCATTTGAACGTTTTGTTTCTTTGCTGGTTGAGCTGATATTCTGACAACTTGAAAGGGTAAATACAATTTAAAAAATCTCACCAATTAACTTTAATATGATAATGTAACTTACTGTAAAATAACAGTAGGTGAAAATTTGTGTCATTGATATAAAAATAAATCTATAATTAACTAACTGATAAGATATATAGTGTGTCTTTTAAACAGTATAATTTTATTTAAACAATATAATTCATATATTTACTGCGAAAAAATAAATGCATATTTACCGTTATTACCAGTATTCACTCACAAACAACAGAAGAAACATATAAGCAGAGCGAAGCCAATACAAACAGTTTACTTTTATTTTTACTAAAATACTGGGATCGGCATGGCCAGGTGGTTAAGGCACTCGACTCTGAATCCGAATGTCGAGGGTTCGAATCTCCGTCACACCAAACATGCTCGCCCTTTCAGCCGTTGGTATGTTATAGTGTGACAGTCAATCCCACTATTCGTTGGTAAAAGAGTAGCCCGGGAGTTAGCGGTGGGTGGTGATGACTAGCTGCCTTTCCTCTAGTCTTACACTGCTAAATTAGGGACGACTAGCACAGATAGCCCTCGTGTAGCTTTGCGCGAAATTCAAAACACACACTAAAATATTGATTTGTACATTGTGAATGTGAGGAATTCAAAACGTGTCATCCGATGTCACATGTTCCCGCAACAGTAAAGCTGGCACCAAGAGGGCGTGAGACGTCTCCTGTGAACATTTCTCACTGCTCCCGGGTTGGAAAAAATTATTTGCTGCTGCATTTGACAATAATGGCAATCATTATATATGTATGTATCTATTTATTATAGATTAGTGTTAGTGTTTAAAGAATCAAGAGGCGGCACTATAGGCCGCATGCCAGCAAAATCTTTTCACGCGCCACCTTAGGCACGCGTGCCATAGGTTCGCCATCACTGTGATAGTGGTTTTTTTCCCTTTTTTGATAGATGTATGGTTTATAAATAATTGACCAACATTGATGTGGAAGTTCGCTGTTAAGAAGGAGAACAATTTAATAATTTTTCGAACTCTGAAATATCTAATCTTACACTTAGAAAATAAAACCAAATAATAAATATTAATAATTCAGTTTACAGCCGAAAAACTACTTCTACATTTTTTTTAAAAGAGAAAGAGAAAAAATGCAAAATTCTAGACAGCAAAATTAATGAAGTTTTGTTTTAGACTAAAGCCACACAATAAGCTATCTGACTGCCACACAGATTAAATTCAGGATTTTTAGCTTCAAAAGTCCATACATTTACTTCTAACCCACTAGGATGCAGTGAAGTAACAAGAGCAATATTATGTAATGTTCAATCCCACTATTCATTGATAAAAAGTAGCCCAGATGGTGAATGGTGTTAACTATGTTTTAGTGAAAATGAATATATTTTGATGAAATTAAACAAGCAAAACCACAAGGAAGGACTGCGTTAAAAACAGTAAATCCAAAATCATAGCTAATTGTATTAGTTTGTTATAACTTAAAAACAGAAGCCGAAACTAAAGCAAATTAAACAAAAACGCTCCACTAATTAAAAATATCCCAGGGTAAAAATATAATGTGGAATTATAAAATGTACCCTAGGTTTTGGAGGTGACTGTGGAATAGGACTTACATTGCGGTGGGGATACACCGTCTATCAGTCTCAACCTTCATTCGCCAGTCTCATATAAATGAAAGAGTAACAATAAATATAGAAATATAAATTAGGAGAGCGAGTCTCTCACATCTAAATAAGGGTAGCTAGCGAAGATAGCCCACGAATACCTTTGCGCCAAACTACACGAACAAAATAAAGCCCCCTTCCAGCAAATATGACTCCATATTTCTCCCCCAACCCCCAGTCACGTCCAAAATATGTTTATTTGTTCTTAATCACAAAGCAACATAATGGGTTATCTGTATTGTGCCCTCTCCAGGTTTCTAAACCCGGTTTCTAGCGTTATAAGCCTTCAGACTTACCGCTGTACTACTGGAAGGGGTGCATATCTGAGAGAAGATTTATTAATGTTTGGGCTGTTATATTCTCTTCCAAAATTCAAAATCTCACCCTCCCAAGCCCCACCCATCAACAGGGATCCGGCATTTTTTCTACCACAAATTAAGAGGTATGTATATCCTATTCACGCTTATTTTCGCCCTGACTACCTTGTTTACACTCTATTAAGCAGTACATTAAGTTAAGCCTACAGTTACCGGACATTCGTGCAGTAACTTAAGCTCACGATTACCAAACATTCCATGTGGAATTTTGAATTCAAAGTGGGTTTATTATTAGGTGGATTATAACAACAGAACGACCTAGTGGCCATCTAAAAAATAAATACATAGTTCTGTGCGTAACGCTGTTCAACATGTGTTGACAGCATTACTCTGAAACAAAAATTAAGAGCCCAAAGTCGTTTGATGACAAATTATAAATCTTAAAAGTACAATGTATATATATATATATACTCAGCTGATTATGATAAAGTATATGTTAACTAGTTTGTTTCTTGTTTTAATGCCTGTTTTTATGTTATATTTTATTGGTTCTATCTTAGGATTACGTGACATATAACCTACAGACGCTTGGCATACCATACCTTTCCTAAAAATGATAGATCAGGCAGCCACTTAAGGCGTTATGATAAAATGTACATATGCTTCTGCATTTCTACTTTTTACCCGCGGCATAATGGCTCTGACTTTTGTGTTTAAATACAGACTTTCACGTCAGAACAGGTGGTATGGGTATTAACACTTTTACTCATAAAGCAGAAAACAACGTTTCGACCTTTTTAGGTCACCTTCAGGTTAACATCTTTGGTATTAACGCTGCCAAAATAAATTAAGTAAATATGTTAATACCTATACCAGCAGTTCTGAGATACATTTTTATTTCAAGTGGGTTTCTCATCATCAAGACTTAGCTCATAGCTCCATCATCCCTTGACCAATATGAGATCTAATTACAGTTTTAAACTCTTATAGAGTAATCTACTCTCATCCTGCCTAAAATACTTTCAGTTTGAGGGTATGCTGGTAGAAATCCTGACGAGTAACAAAACCGAATCTGGTACACGCGCGCCTCATGCTCGGTATTGTTGGCACACACAAATGTAGCTATTAAAAGGAAAAAAGAAAAAAAAAAGTCTCATAGATTAATTTATTCTAATCTTGCCCAAAATAATTACAAGTGCCGTGATTATTGAGGGTTTCTTCTTGTATTTTTTACGAACGTAGTTGGAATTTGCTAATGTTAAAAGTGTGAAAATATTCACCTTGCTTTCACCTTCTAAGGTGAGGAAGATGTTTGTTACTCTAACTTAAACAACACCTTATACGGCACGTAACGTAAACGGTCAGGTCAGAGACCCCTAGGGTGCAGGCAAAGACACCTCTAATTTAGAATTACTAGGCAGAGGGAGGGTAAACGATTACACTGCTACTATGAATATAATTTAAGGGTTGACTGTCACAGTTATAACGCTCCTATAGGTGAAAATGGAGAGTGAATGTTCAGTACCACGTCGACGCTCTAACCTTGGACCTTGTTGTATACATCTTAGCCCAAAATGCATGGGATAGTCACTTTTTATGTTCCGACGTGGTACAATTGTTTGTTTTCATTGTTATAGATGATATATAATCACACATGTTAAAACTGGCACAAATCAGGACATTTCAGTTTTGGTCTGCAGTAATGTCTTATTGAACTGATGATTTAGTTTAATCTAAATCATAGTGGTCCAATAGTTACGTGCTGGCTACATGGCTCTAGACAATGTAAAAAACACATAATGGAAGTTTGGGATGATCAAAATTTACTGAGTAAAGTTTAATTGGTTTTAAATGTAAAACAACCTGTGTGACAGCTGCATATATTCTGATTTTCACTTGGGCAATGTATGGCGTAAAGGCTAACCTGCTGAATTGTGAATCCAAGGATTCAAAGTTCGCGTCCCATTGTCGCCAAACATATTCCTCATTATTGTGTTATAAGAATAAAAGTCTCATCCCACTATTTAACATTAGAGATGTTTAAAGTATACAATGGGCTACCTGTGCTTAATTCAAGACAAACGAATAAACAAGCCCTTACATCACGCAACCTAAATTATTAAACAAACAACGGGTTTTGTTTTTTAAATAAAAAATAAAGAATCTGTCGTGAACAGAAAAAATACAAAACGAATGTTAATAACACAAAGGGAAATAAATACATAATCAGTTTTACTGATTGATATTTTAAACAAAATGATCTTTAAAACCATATTAATCAAAGATATAAAAAAAAAATGCAATTAACAGCGCTCCCAGTGGCACAGAGATAAGTGGTAGACACAGCACGGATATCCTATGACGTAGCTTTTTGCTTAACTACACAGAGCATTAAAATCATAATAAATAATCGCAAAATTAATCAAACATTAATTTGTTATACTTTTTTCAGATACCTAGCAACGCAATGGCAAGTCTTTAGGCTTATACCGTGAATATTTGGGTTTCGACACTTCTGCTAGGCAGAGCATAGATAACCCAACGTGTAGTTTTGTGTTTAACAATGCTAAAAATTATACTTTTAAAGTAGTTTAGAACAACCTACTTCGCTTCGAAGTCCAAATACCCATCATGATTCACAATAGCCCCACTATACCGATCAATATCCTCCATTCACTTCAATAACTTCCCCAAGAAGGTTAGCACCTTAAAACAAAGCCTGTTACCTAATGACACTCACCCATGGCACCTAACCATGTATACTACGTTTGCGCCATCTATTTCGTGAGTGGGGGGTATGGCGTCCTCGGGTTCACGAAGGGCACCAGGAACACAGGTTCAGTCTCAAATATAAGGTTTGTTTCTGCTAGTTCCAAAACTATAGGAAAACAAATAAACAACGTCAAAAACATAAGATAAAAACAATTTTTATTATATATTTTATGTATTGGTGAAACCGGCACGTATTAAAAAGTAACTTAAAATGACATTATTACGTCAGTTTTTAATTTCTTTATATTGTAAAACATGAAATATTTAATTTGTGAACTCTTCGTTGAATTTTACAAATGGAGAGAGTCATATTTATGATTTCTGAAAACAGTCTTCGATATATACATACATTAAAAATTTCAAAAATAATTTTTATTTTTTGTTTGATTTGTTTGTTTTGAATTTCGCGCATAGCCACACGAGAGCTAGCTGTCCCTAATTTTGCAGTGCAAGACGAGAGGGAAGGCAGCTAGTCATAACCATCCACCGCCAACTCTTTGGCTGTTCTTTTACCAACAAATAGTGGGATTGATCGTAACTTATAACGCCCCCACGGCTAAAAGGGCGAGCATGTTTGGTGTGACGGAAATGAATAAGGAAAAACCCAAACGTTGCAGGCTTAATTTTGTCCAGTGGATGATTCGATATTGAACTGTGTTCGTTTGCATCTAATCTCCTCGTGGCCTTTACCTACCGCATTCCTCCGCGTCTAAAGAACATTAATATAATCATACAACTAAGGTTTTAGCTCATGCACCAACGAGGCTGCCCCAGGGGTGCACATAACTTGTTTTTGAAACCAAGCATAACACGCAGTGCAATGACTTGTATGTGGTAACAGAGGGGGGGGGGATATTATTACACTAACACCTTCCAATCAAGTATATATATGTGAACATATATATATCATATTATTATGTTTGAATAAGAGGTGTAGCATGCATGACTTTATAATCTCTGAGTTGGTTAGTGGATTAAGAATACAAAGACGTACATCTAAATGAGATTTTCGATATGTATTTTACTGAATTAATGACTGAAATGTGTCGATCACATTTCACACCCTATCGTTGAATTTTTCACTAACAATCATATAATAAACTTATTAATAACTATTTACATTACTAAATGCTTTAAACATAACCATGAATGGGTGACTTCCGCATATTCTCGTGCATTTTTTGGATCATTCTTTACGGACAATACAAAACAACGTATTAATTTTCAGTTTACGTAAAAAAATGTATTTGAATTAAAATAAATTACTTACAGAAATAAAAGTCAACAAAATGGAATGATAAACGTTATACTGAAAAACAATAAAATCTTAAAGTTATGAAAATGTACTAAATTTAATAATATAAACATATTTAAGAGACTGAAAAAACCACCAAAAACGCATTGATAGACAATGGTTTGTGGTCACTTTCTTATCATTAAAAGTCACTTGGTGGGAACAGCTGTACATCTTCGGATTTAAAATCAGGGGTTTTATTTCCCTCGGTGGACAATTCAAGAAAACATACACACAAACTTGTTTTAAAAAAATCTTACTTTTTTAATACCAAAAAGTGTTTCGTGTATTTCTGCATTACCAATTAAATATGCAACACGCCAGTGGTTGTAGAGTAATGCCATACTGAAGCACCTGCTATGTCGACTACGAGGAATCAAACCCTACCACCAAGAAACTCCGATGGTTATGAAAACTCTGACAGTAGAATATACCAGTTTAAAACACAAAAACATTGTTAAATGTTTGGAGTTAAGTACAAAGCTACACAATGGACTATCTGTGCTCTGCCAACTACAAGTATCGAAACTTGTCTCCAATTTAAAAGCGATAGACATAGATAATGCAACTAGTTAACACCAGCGATCACTAATTCTTTACCAAAGAAACGTAGATTTGTTTTTTTCATAACAAAACCGCAATTGAAGCAGCGAGTCGTTTCGATGTCACAATTTGTATCCAGTAGATTACTATCCAAACACCTTAACCACCACAGTACGAGAACAAAGAACAATAAAATATTGTGGGTTGTACTAAACTTCTTTCTTTATTGTTATGCAAAGTTACACAATGCGTTATCCGTAGTTTTCTAACCGCCGATGTCGAAACACAGTTTTTACCGTTTTAAGGCCTGCCGCTGAGCTACGAGGTGACAACATTAAAGTTTGCAACTGATGCTGAAATTACTCTTTTTGAAAATCATTTATTAAAAATCTTTTAATTTGCATCACTTTCCCTGTAATGAATTTTTAACTATGCACTAATAAGTACATTAAATTTTAAATGGCTAACTGTACGTCTTTTTTGTTGTAGTTACATTTATAGAAAGCTATTAAGACTTTTTTCTACCATGTTTAATTTTGAGCTACTGAATAAACATACAACAGTAGTTAATCTATAGTGAATAACGTTAATAAGTTGGTTAAAAACAAACAATCTTTTTAACAAGATAAACTATCACCTGTAAACATCACACCAAAAGTTATTTTCTGTAATGTATATGATGAAAAGCATCCTTTTAGTTCTGGTAGCCAAGTTTCAAATCTTTAAGATTTTCCTGATTACTGATATACACCACCAGGTCACATGAACGCACGAATAAGTGCTTGAGGTCATTTTTTCCCAGTCTTTTTTTTTTTTTTTTTTTACATTACCATTTAATGTATTTAGCTATTTCAATTAACAACTTCTTAAACATGAAATAAATTTATGCTTACTGTAGAAACGTTAAAAAGAACTTCAGGAAAAAATTCTTTAATTAGTTGTAAGCTTAAACATTTCGACCGTCAAAGTTCTGCCATCTGTTATCTAAAGAAAATTACGAATTTAAAGAAATATATGCTTATTTTATCCACGCTGTAACAAGTTACATTTAATATTGTCAACGTGAATAAAATGTATGTTTCTCATAAACAACTAACGGGACGTTATTCAAACATTTAACCTGAAATGTAATGACATAACACGAAAGAAAAAGAAATTATATACCCTGAAACAATGTTGCACTTTTAAAAATCTCTTTACTTCTATGATTCAAACACAATTGACAAAAAGTCACAATCTCTCATTGTCATATGATATGAACGAAATAATACTGCAATTAAAATGGATATCAGAAATTATTATTTTTTGATGAAATCAATTTAAACCTATTTCCAGTGTTAACACAAATTATTGTATTTATCCAAACAAAATAGTTTCGTGCCATACTTATATATTTAAAACACAGACAGGTAAGAGTATGATTAACCAGGTAATTCCATGTTTCATCATTACACATCTTATGACGCATAAACAAATTTTCGTTTAAATACAGTTTGAGAAACTTGATTCTGATAAAATTTCAAGTAAGTCGATTTTAACTGTCAATGCTGTGATACCAAGCATTTATAAATAGATAACAGCAGCATCCACAATTATGTATATATAAATGTATTAATTATTATTCCTTCGCTGCAAGTCTAACAAGCTTCCCTGGTTTCATGATTTAATATTTACGTGTATCTCACTGCTTCAAAAAAAGGTAAGCCTCCCTTAGTCCCAAACATTATCAGTCTCTTCAGATTTTATACTTTCCCAACCTATTAAAAAACATTCTTTCAGTCCATGTTATCATGAATTACACAAGTTGTATGAAGATGAATATTATCTTCCGATGTACTGGACAAATAACTGACAATTTTATGTCTTTCTCTCTGTATTAGATACATTATTTTATCATTTCTAGCAATGACAATTATGTTAGGTCTTTCTCTCTGTATTATATACATTATTTTATCATTTCTAACAATGACAATTACGTTAGGTCTTTCTCTTTGTTTTAGATACATTATTTTATCATTTCTAACAATGACAATTACGTTAGGTCTTTCTCTTTGTTTTAGATACATTATTTTATCATTTCTAACAATGACAATTATTTTAGGTCTTTCTCTCTGTTTCAGATACATTATTTGCTTTCATCATTCATGTCAAATCTGTTACCAGTAATTCATCAAATTGAACATTGAGAACAATTTTGCTGTAATTCTAGAAAATAATACACAGGACAAAACAAACATTCAATTAAAAAAAGAAACGCCTGCTACTCATGCTAAAACATAGTAGAATTAATGCACAACACAAAAAATCCAGCTAAAATGAGTTTAAGATCTATTATTTCATATAAATGCTGTATTAGATCAGTTTCCACTTTATTAAAATTTAACATTTTATTGACTGTAACAAATTTAAAAAAAAGGAATTTTCTTCTTGAGCAAGTATTTTTAGCTGTTTTATAAATATGAAGATAAAATGTAATTTTAAAACTTACTGTCTATTTAATAGAAAATAAAACCTGAAACTAGATGAATTATTTCATATTAATTCTAAAAAAACAAAACACACTCATATTGATGAAAGTTTAAGAAGTTTCTGGAACAGCTCTTTTCACTTCTGAAATGTAATACAATTAGTATCCACCTGCTTGATTGATTGCATGAACATTTATGGAAAATTCTGAAAATAACTCTTTAATTTGGGATTTCGTTAAAATTACACTTTATTTAAACAAACGTACTTAATGCAATCTAACTTCCTTTGATATGGATAAATAGTCTTTTAGAAGATAAAAAAACATTGAAAGGAAGTTGTGCATATTTGATAAAAAATATTTTCATTTGATCACATGGTACATTGGCTGTGATTATATTAGCACTGATTTATCATATATATACACCTTATTTTCAAGAATACCCCTTTCTCTAAACTGTTTGAGTAATACTGTTGTAAAATAATACTGTTGCTTCATATGTCAGCACCTGTATAAAACACATTACTCCTGATAAAAATAAAAACATTCTGTATTAATAAACCTAAAAAAACTATAAAATATTACTTTGATTTTCTTGTTCTCATAAAACAAAATATTAAGTATTCCAGAAATATACGTTTTAAAAGAAAAATATCAACACCTAGATATTCCTAAACAATGATGATACTCAATGTTGACTTAAAATCAAAGATTAAAAAAGTGGAATTGTATGTACTAGTAAAAGATGTTGAGCAAACATAGAGAATGTTTTTTGTAGTTTCATTGTTCAACTTACAATGTACAATTAAAACAAAAGCCTACTATTGTAAAAAAAAAAAAAAAACAGAAAGGTGACTAAAAACTCAACTTAGGTCACAGTTCAAAACTACAACACTCGTGAAACACATAAAATATTTAATGCTAAGTTTCACCAGCATCAAACATCTTCTTCCATGAGGTGCTGTTTAGTAGGTGTTGAAAACACGCTTGGTTTCCAGAGGGAATGTTTAGAAATGCCTTGAAGGCTAGGATGGTGGTGTAAAGGAGACATCAGACTAGCTCCACAACTTTTCTTCTTCTCTTCTCGACTGGGAACATTTTCAGAAAGAATATTATCTCGAGTGAATGTCATATCACAGTGAGGTCTGTTGCCTGCTTTACTAACAGAATCACTGCAAACAATTCCAACAGAAGCCATGCACTTGTTTTTCATGGGAGAGTGGGAGATCACACAACTGTCCATCAGATCAGCAGCAGGAGTGATCCTAAGTTTGCTCTTGGTAATCTCCTGACCACTTAAACTCGCAGTATGCTGAAGACTGCCTGTTTGATAGCCAGTGTCCTGTAAGAGCTCAGAATTTGTGTTCTGCATCAGACTAGCCATATGGATACTGTGTGCAGGACAGGATTCCAAGACCTCATCGGGACCAGTTGTGCTAGCATTAGCATTCTCTTCAGTCAGTCTCTCCATGGAACGTGTTTTTTCTCCACCAGGAAGTCTGCACAGAGGTTTTAAAGCAGAGGTTTCTGATATTAACATAGAAGATAACACCACACCACTGCTCATCATCTGACTCGTGATGCTCATAGGTGTCCCATAACTACCAGATGAACTACTGAAATCATTTCTGGCATCAGTGTCTTTACTCTTGGTATTAATTCTGGATTCTTTATTCTGTTCTTCTATTAGAGGAATTATAGAATATTAAATATTGTATAAATCTACATCATCTATTGTTCAAACCTTCACAGAAAACTTTATGTTTTTAACAAGAAGTAGGTTAGAAATTATATAAATATCTTGCATAAATATTAACCTTTACAACCTGTTGAGCAGATAATCCCACATTAGCATTTATATCAGTTGATGAGACAGCTTCACAAAACAAGCAGAAAAGATCAAATTACTACTTTCATTTTTTGGTGGATAATTGAGAATTTTCAGAAATCAGCTCAAAATGTTTCATATACCAATAGGATAAACATCAATATAACATTGGTTTAGTTGAGTAACATAATAACTTTTGGAAGTCTTATTAATTACCGAGGTGTTTAACAATTCAAAAACTTTATCAATGACCTAGAATATTTGAGAGGACGTACCAACACACGTTGATCCGAGACTACTAACTTTACTTGAAGACGAGGATTTAGGAATGACAGATACACCCTCTGTTCCTGAACCTGAAAACATGTATTTCACAGACTGAACCCAACAAATTCAAATTGGTTGAAATAAACAAAAATATTAATTATTTCACAAATGTTTTTAAGAATATTAATTTTAAAGCCCAGTCTTAATCACATCTACATATTTTGAAAACACCAGCTAATGTGTTAAATCAACTAACCCTTCTTCAACTGCAGCCTTAATTCAACAAGTAGACACACTTAATAAATTGTAAATAACTTAATGAACTTACTCAAAGGACAACAGTATTCTGGGTTCAACATTAACCTGATAATGCCACCACCAGTTTCACTGTGACTGGGTGGAGAAGGATTCTTGTTGTTGAGGTACATAACAACAATACAACAGTAGTCTTTGGACACAACACTATTTTAATGTTGTTTTTTGTTCTTAAGCTTATACTGAAACTTAACAGTTACCAATTTTTAATTTTATGAAGTTTTCACAAGCCTTTTTCAACATATACATAATTGGAGCTTCCATTACCTCTGTGCAATTTTATCATGTTACATATAATGCCCTAAACTTGCACTTCATGTGCTATGACCAGGAGGTTTACCTTACACCAAATAATGTATCATAGTCAAGATTTACTAATCTTCAAATGATTGACTTGTTTTTGCCACATTTGGGGTCCACATGTTGTATAATATTGAATTTTATGATTTTGTATGTTACAACATGTAAAGATTGATTGATTGATTGATTTAGTGTTTTATGCCACAAAGTAGCTAGGCTATCTGCGCCAAATGTCCAATAAAAAGGTAAAAACAAATTAAATGCAGTAAAATACAGAAAAGGAAATGAAGGTAAAACAAAACATCATTGAAAAACAGAAAAAGCATAAAACCAATGTTGACACCTAGTTTACAATGGTAAGAGAGAAAGCAGAGTAAGAGAAGTTGTAAAGTACTTACTCCAGCAAAATGGTAATGATCATAACCCGCCAGGAAGACCAACAGGTAAGTTCAAGAACCACCATCAGTCACCTGAAGTTGGCCTTTCCAGTCCTGGTTCCAGGTTATGTGTCATAGCAGCCATTATCAAAATGTAAAATAATAGAAGTTTTAAAAGACATATAGCAAAATCGTAATAATGAGTAGCCAAATGTCTAGTAAAAAAGGTAAAAGTAAAGTAAATGTAGTAAAATTTGTAAAATTAAACTAAGGTAAAGACAAAACAGCAATTAAAAACGTCCAGTCTACAAAGTTGTAAAGGACTTCCTGTAGCAGAATGATAATGATCATAATCTGCCAGGAAGTCTAACAGCCCAGTACCAGAACCACCATCAGTCACCTGAAGTTGGTCTTCCCAGTCCTGGTTCCAGATTTTGTGTCATTATGACCAGTACCAAAGGGTAAAGTAATAAAAGTTTAAAAGACATGCAGCAAAATTGGAATAACAACTCGCCAGGACGACTAATGAGTAGTTCAAACAGCAGCGTTAGTCACCTGAAGTTGGCCTTTCCAGTCCTGATGTCGAGTTATTTAATGTTCTGGCCATTTTCCAATGTCAAATTGAACAAGAGAGATTGAAACTTTGAAAAGGGAACCACAATTAAAAAGGTGTAATAAATAAATATCCAACACTTATGTGAGATTTAAAAGATTAATGGCCATTGGTGTCACCATCACCAATAACACTGTCCAATGTTACAGACAAACCCTGGGACAGAACATGTTTAAAATAGTGCCATCGTTGAGAGTTATAACGATGGCAAGAAAGTAAAATGTGGCTTACAGTGATTTTGTGTTACACAAACTACACACTGGTGCAACAGTTCCAGATAAAAGAAAACGATGAGTTAAAAAACTGTGACCAATGCGTGGTCTAGTTAGAACAACTTCCTCCTTCTGAACCTTACGGAAGCTAAATGGCCAAAGCCCAATATAGGGTTTTATTTGAAAAAGCTTGTTGTCATATTGCTCACTCCAAGTGGACTGCCAGCTGGCACGGAGCCAAGCCTTGAATACAGGACCAATATAGTCCATGTACGGAATAGGCACAGTGGTGATAGTGCCAGAGCAGATAGATTTAGCTGACGTGTCTGCAAGCTTGTTCCCGCAAATACCAACATGGCCTGGTATCCAGAAAAACTGGATAGAAGTAGCAGTGAATGAGAAATGGCCCAGTCGGTTTTGAATATCAGCGCAACCACCGAACCGCAGCAAACCATAGCAGAGCCCACTGAATTACCTGATTTGGAACCATCTGTATAAATGGGAACGGAATGATTGTTTGAAAGATGTTCATTAAATAAAAGACGGTACTTCCAATCTGGAGTATCTGCCTTTTTCAGGAGACTAAAAGAAAGGTCACATTTGGGGACTGTAATAAACCATGATGGGATGGGCTGTGGAATCTGCAATGTTATCCAAGGACAGACCCAATTCATCCAATTATGCCTGGAAGCAAAGGCCAAAAGGAGCAATGGCAGATCGTCTGTTCTGAAAAAAGTATGGCCCACTGAGGAAGGAAAACACATCCCCAGGTGGGATGCTTTGAAAAGGAACGAAGTTTCGAAGTATATTGTAAAGATAGTTGCAAATGGCGAAGGTGTAGAGAAGGTTCATGAGATTCAACGAATAAGCTTTGAACTGGAGAGGTACGGAAAGTCCCAGTGCAGAGTCGAAGTCCTTGGTGATGAATGGGGTCTAGCATCTTTAAGGCCGAAGGTCTGGCAGAGCCATAGACCATTGATCCATAGTCAAGTTTTGATAGAATAAGAGCACGATATACCTTTAACATAGAACATCGATCTGCTCCCCAACTGGTAGTAGAGAGGACACGGAGGATGTTCAGTGCTCTTGTGCATTTGACCTGTAGCTGCTTTAAGTGTGGAATAAAGGTCAGCTTACGGTCAAAGATAAGCCCCAAGAACTTGGTCTCAGGGACCACTGGCAGCGAAACTTCACCGATATGAAGTTCAGGATCAGGGTGAATACCCCGTTGGCGGCAAAAGTGCATGCAAACGGTTTCAGAGAAAGAAAAATTAAAGCCGTTCGGCATAGTCCACTTCAGTACACAATTGAGGGCAGTTTGTAGTTGCCACTCAATATATCTCATGCTCGACAACTGACACGAGATGTGTAAGTCGTTGACATACAGCCCATTTACAACAGTGAGAGGGAGTTGTTCAGTGATGGCATTTATCTTTATACTAAAAAGTGTGACACTCAAAACACAGACCTGAGGGACTCCAAGTTCCTGAACAAAAGAACGGGAAAGTGTCGAACCCACACGAACTTGGAATCTCCTGTTCGTTAAAAAATTTTTAAAGAACATGGGTAAATGGCCACGTAACCCATATGTATGGAGGTCTCGCAAAACGCCATGACTCCATGTTGTGTCATAAGCCTTCTCAATGTCAAAGAATATTGATACAAGATGTTGGCATTTGAGAAAGGCTTCTCTGACTGATGTTTCAAGTCGAATTAGGTGGTCTGTGGTGGAGTGCTGTCGACGGAACTCACACTGGGTGGGCAAGAGGAGGTTGTTTGATTCGAGGAACCAAAGAAGATGAGCATTAACCATCCTTTCTAAGGTCTTACAGAGACAGCTCGTCAAAGTAATTGGACGGTAGTTTGAAGAAATCTTGGTATCTTTCCCTGACTTAGAGAAAGGTAAAATAATAGCCTGGTGCCAGGCATCAGGAAAAACATTCTCCTGCCAGATCTGGTTAAAGACAATTAGAAGGACATCAAGAGAAGCAGGAGATAGATGGTGCAGCATGTCATAGTGTACATCATCAGCTCCAAAAGATGTACTGCCAGACCGATGAAGGGCCATTTTCAGTTCCACCAGTGTAAAGGGACAATTATAGTCAAAGAGACAGGCAGTTTGAAAGGAAAGAGGTGAACTCTCTGCCCGAGGCTTGATGGCCAAGAAGGTGGAGGAAGAAGCAGAAGTGCTAGATACCCAGCAAAAGCTTTCACCTAGAATATCAGCGATGCTCAGGACATCAGCCGCCTCCTGACCATCAGAAAGTAAGATCGAGAGGGGGACAAATTGTAGTGCCCACTGACCTTTCGAATCCTGTCCCATATGACCTTGGAACTGGTGGTAGAAGATATGCTAGTTGTGAACTTAATCCAAGATTCCTTCTGGCTTTGATGTCTTATCCACCTAGCATGTGCATGGACCTGTTGGAAAGCGATCCAGTTCGAATGTGTGGGATATCTACGAAAAGTATCCCCGGCCCATTTTTGAGCCTTTTGTGCTAAGTGGCAAGCAGGATTCCACCACGAAGAGGATATCGTGGAAAATGTGTTGAGGTTTTAGGAATACACTGAGCAGCTGCTTGTATACTACAGCTAGTTATTGCTGCCACACAGTCGTCTATTGATGGCTGATTCACAATGGCAAGATCAAGTTCTGTGAGAGCAGTGAAAGTGGACCAGTCTGCCTGATCCAGCTTCCACCGGGACACACGGGTGGCATCGACCAAGGCCAGTCTCTCTCAAAAGTACAGGAAAATGATCACTGCCTAGTGGATTATTGTCAACCCTCCATGAAAAATGGGAAAATAATGAAGGAGAGCAAACCGAGAGATTAATAGTGGTAAAGGACTGACTAGGTGTATGAAAGTAAGTGGAAGAACCAGTATTGAAAAGAGAAAGGTTGTGATCAAAGAGCATATGCTCTACAAAGCGACCCCTCCCATCAATAACAGCACTTCCCCAGAGAGGATGATGTCCATTAAAGTCCCCCAGGAGTAGAAAGGGAGACGGCAACTGTTCAATGAGAGCATCAAGGTCTGATTGATCATATGTCTCTCAAGGGGGACAGAGAGAACAAACAGTGATGATATGACCCAAGGAAACATGGATGACTACGGCCTCCAAGGGTGTGTTGA
The DNA here is from genome assembly GCF_004210375.1 of Tachypleus tridentatus. Lineage (NCBI taxonomy): Eukaryota > Metazoa > Arthropoda > Merostomata > Xiphosura > Limulidae > Tachypleus > Tachypleus tridentatus. The sequence continues at coordinate 121,510,114 of NC_134837.1, forward strand.
GTGTCGGAGACAGGGTGGTCACATGCTGATCAACCAATAGTGCCACCCCTCCATGTACTCGTCCATCACACAGCCTGTCATTTCTGTACAGAGAAAACTGCCGAATGGTGACTGTATCAGCAGGTTTTAGAAATGTTTCTTGTAAGGAAAGATATACAGGATGGTAGGAAGCAATCAGTGTTTTGATATCATCCAGATTGGAACGTAAACCTCGACAGTTCCATTGTATCAAGGTGGCCATTTTTAATGACGGGTAGGCGAAGTGGCTGGAGAACCCTTCTGTTTACGACGTCTTTTTTCCTTACTGTCCTTAGTCAGAGGAGGTCTATCAACCTCCATGAATCCTGCCCTGGATCAATTGGGCAGATCTTTGTTAGTGGAAGGGGAATCCAGTGACTGAGAATGCAAACGAATGATTGTTTTGCCTCTTGGGGTGGGAGAAAAAGATGTATCAGAAGAAATGCCTGTATTTGAAACTGAAGGATGTGGATCTTGAGGTTTGTTGGAATGTATGGGAGGAACAGAGATGGGTGTGAAAGTTGATTCATCAACCTTTTAACCATGGAGGTCAAAAGGCTTTTCATTTGTTTAGAAAACGATTCTCTTGGAGGCACAGAGAGATCTGTCTGCACTTCCACTGTAGTTGTGGAACGAAGTGCAGCAGCATATGTCCAAGATGTAGTGGCGGGCAGCAATTTCTGAGCCTTAGGATAACTAACGTTATGAGTCGTTTTCAAACGCTGCACCTCTTTTTCCTCCAACCATTTTGGGGAAGAACGAAATTAGGAAGGGTGAGAACCATTGCAGTTGATGCAATGTGGGTCCATGTCACATGCATAGGCATCGTGGTCCTTGCCACCACAACGAGCACATGTCAGGAGCCGAACCTCTGACATTGGAAACATTGGAGAGGGTTTGGAATGTATGGCCGTACCCTGCAAATTAGATAACCTGCTTTCATAGTGACAGGTGCACATGATGATGCAAATGTAAAAACGAGGGTATTTGTTGGCAGTGTAACTCCACCTTTGCGAGTGGAGATGCGCCTCACTGCAGAAACTCCTTGAGTGGAGAGACCAGCGAGAATCTCGGACTCGGGAACGTTCTTCAAATCCCTCTCAACAATAACTCCTCGTGATGAATTCAAGGTAGCATGAGGGGTAACCTCAATAGGTATATCCCCAATTGCCGTTGAATTCAAGAGGAGTTCACTGTGTTGGGTTGTGGATGTTTCAACTAATACGTCTCCAGATCGAAGCTTCTTTACTGACTTTGGAGAGCCAGCAAGACCCTCTAGTCCCTTCTGAATAAAAAAGGGGGACATTTGCCCTAAAGATTTTTCTGAAAGAGAATGTGATATAAGAAAATGGGGTACGTGTGTTACAGATGTTGAAGATTGCTGCTCAGAGTCTTCAAGACGTGGTCGCTTACCTATTGACTGTTTTTTCACTATTTTATTTAAATTTTTTGAAGGAGGATTCATAGGAAAAACGAAAAATTTCGGTACCCACTGACACCACCCACCATGGAGCCCTAAGAGGGGGACTAACTACAATGTCATGCAAGGACAATGCGGCAATGCCAGGGTTTCGTGAGCACTATACCCAAACACCAGCATCAGGTACAATGTCCACAACACCTGTTGAGAACTTCCAACACTGGTACTTGGTTGACTCTAGCCCAAGTGGACCAGCCGATTGACCCAAGGGGGGCCACCCAAAGGCCGTCCATCTACAGGAATTCAAGGCCAAAGTGGTGTGTTAGGGTTGGACCTCTCAATCACCAGGATCCTCTCCTCCCCTTCACGGGTCGCCACACATGGCAAACACGTGGGTGGATGTTTAGATCCCAGAGAAGGTAACTAGACAGAACAGAACCTTCCCTGGGAGGTCCCCTCACCAAGTACAGGAATCCACACCAAGGGGCAACATGTAAAGAACTAGCAAAGAGAAATTTGGGAAAAATATCAGAATCTTTGTAAAATACATGGAAGATCCTAGTGGTAATAAGAATGATTAAGTGCATTTCTATGCATTTCTTTACAAACTCTGATGACTAAATGTAGGCTGTAATAAAAAAAAAAGAGCATTTTAAACTGTCTAGAGAATACAGATCGTTTTATGCTGTTGAAAATTATGGTGGTTTGATTCATAATTTTGTATGATCATGTTGTAGAGACACTAAGTAAACAAAGATATACAGGTAGTTTGATGCATATTGTTTTAAAATAATGTAATTAAAAAGTTGATGGAGTCAATGTGGACCTGATTCATAATTACATGATTAAAAAAAGGTCCATGTGTGCTTCAATGTGAAGAGAATACATGATATCAGTGGTTCACAAACTTTGGCAGAGCAAGTCTGCTCAAATTAAGAGAAAAAATTATTTGTCTCCACAGTTTACAATAAGAGAAATTACACAAGAAAAAACATGCAGCATAAGTCTGATGTGTCATGGTTGCTATACAGTGCCACCTGGCAAAAATATAAACCATTTATTTGCAAAATATTTTTCTTTTTTTAAATCACTTTTTGAAATATTTCATGTAGTATTCTGTAAAAGTCCTCAGAATCCAAAAAATATTTGAAAACCCTGTCAAAACTTACCAGATTATTTACTCTCCAAGAGTTTCAATATCTTCAATTATGAAAGAACATTTATTGCAATGATAAAATTTAATATCTACTTAATTACACGTACTTCGTGACTAAAAAGAAAACTCCATATTTAAAGTGATTATACCATAAGAACTACTTGTCTTAATTTCAGGAGAGATATAACAAGAATGACAAATTTTATTCAGAAAAGTTTGACCATGGCATGTTCCAAAACTGTCACAATAAATGTTTAATATGCATTCTCTCATTTTGTATCAACATATCAAGCCTATCCTTAAATGAAACATTTAGAAAAATATTCGTTTTTTGTCATAATATTCTGCACACTGGAACATAGACCAATGAGAGACATCACTTTTCCCTGTCAGATGCAACGTCATTGGCCTCCCTCTATTTCATGGTCAATTGTTGTAAATCTTCTTTAATGGAGTTACACAAATACTTTTTTTGGATGTTCATATCTGTTACTATCTACACAATGGTGCCCAGTCCCAGGGGTGTTTTAGCATGTTGACCTTCTGGAAGACTGATGATGTGACCAGCCAGCTTCAATTTCAACTCTGTCACAATGTCCTCAAGTCACCTCTGCTGACTTCATCTAAGCTTTCATGAATAAAACTTAAGATTTTCAATGTTGATTAAACTTTGTTCAGCTAAGAGAGAGGTTTTAAAAATTAATCACTTTTAAACATGAAGTTTCTTTAGCATTATCCTGTGTTATAAAACTAATGGGAAAATACTTAATGAATATATCCAACCTGTGCTAGGAGTTTTAAAGACAGACTTTCCAATCGGAGAAACTGAAGGTGGAGACAAAGTGAAACCAGCTACATTGAAAGGTATACTGCAGTTTTTGGGTGTGATGGGACTTGAAGAAAACTGGGTCTGTTGTACACCAAAAAAAATAACAGATTACTAAATGCTGTAAAAATGTAGAATTACACTGTATTATATTTAAAGAACGTTTGGTCCACACAACTGTAATTCAAAAGAAAGACTACAACCAACACCATCAAAAAGGAGTGTCTGAAATCACAACCTTGTTTTAATACTATTAAATAGTATATTATCAGTGGTTCTCAAATATTTTTGTATGTGGTCCACTTCAACAGGGCAAGAGACCTACCAGTCCAAAACCACCTGCTTTTACTTGCCATGACAAAAAACAATTGTGGACTAGTCCATGAACCACTAATTTTTTGTAGATCATATTTTAAGCATCACTGCTGTATAATATTGAGTAATTTTAAGCCTTTTGGATCGTGTATAACCCACTATCAATAACAGATCAAAAACAATTGCATGAAATCACCTATTTATTGTGTACAAAACTAAGATTATCATAGTAACATCTAGTTGGGTTAATTCCAACACTGATGGCTATATTTGTTTTGTGTTAGTAACTCTTTCAACCCATAAGTTTTTGGGTGTTCTGATGGAATTTTCATGATAACCTAATAATCATTACCATACCTTATATGATTTATGGTCTTATTTATAAAAGTGGATAATAACATATTTTGGATTAGTTTTCAGCTAAAGAAACATAAATGTTATCTGACACCAACAGCATCTGCTTGGGTTTAAATATCCTGTAGCCAAGATGGTCAGGAATCAACAAGTAATTTGATGCATAAACAGTTTGGAAAATGTGATTCAAAAATAAGTAAAGGTAATATGGACCTTATTAATAATTTTAATGTTAAGTATTATTTATCAAGTTTTTAACGTTTTCAACTTTCTAAACAGGTGACTAATAGAAATACCAACAAACCAGTTGCTATGAACAAGATTAAATGACAAGTGTTAAATGAAATAATAAAAAACAGTAAAGAATTAAGTATATTACTTAATATACCAAGTTTTTAGTGTACAAATTGGATGTTTTGTTTTTTATTTATTACTGGTCATGTTAATGATTCTTCTGTAACATTTTGTGGATATTTACAGAAATAGAAACAAAGTTTTCAATCTCAAGCACTTTACATCATGGCACATACAGTTATTTCCACACTTACATATAAAATATGTAAATCTGAACTTCTGAAAGTCATTTTTGAAATGTGTACTGCTACGTTACAATGTAAACAGGACAACACAACATTAAAACTGTTTTAATAGTGGGCTATCAATCCTATTTTTAATATAACCCCCAACAGCTCAGGAATCAGCCTGTAGGCTTATAGTGCTAAAAGGTGGATATTCAATACCTGTGGGCACAGCACAGATGCTATTAAGTGTTTCACGTGTAAGAAAAGTTATAAAACAGTACTTTTATGATCTTTTTAATACAAACTTCATTGACCAAGTATTCTAAATTTTTTACATTTCTTTTCTCTTACTAGTTTAATGTGTAATGTTACATTTCACTGGTTGTCATGTACAAGACTAATTGACATATTTCTAATGAAATACTTACCCCTGGAGTATGGGCATTACTGAAATCTTGTTTTTCTGGAGTACAGCAGTTTCCTGGAGAAGTTGGAAACCCAGTCTTCTCATTCTTCCTGCTTATTGGTGAAAGATAAAAGTAGGCTAAGCAGCTAATTCCTATTATTTAACTCATGATGAAATGTAAAACAAGTCTCGAAATAAAACAAGACAGAAAGATCCATAAGATTTCCAAACTGAACTCACAGAAGAAGTTCACACTTTATCACTTTCTTATGTTACATTGCTTCAAAAGATTTATACAAAGTAACAGGCCCCTAGAATACATACAGAAAAAAGGTACAGTTTTTACTCTGATAAAGCATTGTAAACACTTGTAAATAAGATTGAAGTGAGTGAGTTCAAACAAATACATTTCATTGTGGTAATAACTATTACTATAATTACTGCAGAGACTGAAAAAAAACTAATGTTGCATCAGATTCTTGCAACTTACTGTCAAGCTATTTTTCAAAGGATTTGTTTAATCAAATCAACATTTCAGGCAACAAGCTTGATCAATGCTCTGGAAAGTATAGATCGAAAACTACCAGAAAATAATACACAGAAACATTCGATTTCAATGAAGTTACTTGGTGTATGACTTGCACTCTACGGATGTACTACTGCTACTATTATTTGCATTGTCAACTTCTTGGTTATCAGTACATTTTCAAATGATGTTCAATGGTTAGAGCACTCAACTCACAATCTGAGGGTTGCATGTTCAAATCCCCATCACACCAAACATGCTCATCCTTTTAGCTGTAGGGGCATTATAATATTATGGTTAATCCCACTATTTATTGGTAAAAGAGTAGCCCCAGAGTTGGCAGAGGGTGATGACTAGCTGCCTTCACTCCTCTCTTTCCCTTATAAATTAGGAATGGCTAAAGCAGATAACCCACGTGTAGCTTTCCATGAAATTAATAAAACAAACAAACTATTAAAAGGTTTTATGAAGTGGGATGTTGGATATTTAATTAATAGAGAACTCACACAAGAAGACTAGAAACACAATAAATGACAACTTTGGATACGGAACCAATATGTACATCACATGTATATACGCCCCACAGAACCTATATGTACATCATGCTGTATAAACACCCCACAGAACCAACATGAAATGTACATCATCCTGATGTATAAATTACAGGGCCATTATTGGATGTATTCAGCATCCATCTGTATATACAACTTACAGGACTATAATTGAATGTATTCATTACCCACATATAACTTAAAGGACTAGGACTGGATGTATTTATTATCCATCTGTATATGTAACTTACAGGACTATAATTGGGAGTATTTAACATTTCCCTTTTATACAGAAAATATCTCACAGGATTAGTAGGAGATATTTATCACCATCTTTGGTATAAAACTTGCATCATAACACTAGAACTGAGGATGTTTATCCTCCTTGATAAATAATGTACTTCATAGCACTAGAATTGTGGTTTACTAACCAATTCCTTGGATTTAGAACTCACCTCACAGGACTAGGGGGGTATTCATTATCCCCTTGGAAGAACAACTTGCGTCTCAGTGATGATGTACTCAAGGAATCCACAGCATCACATGAATCATGTTCTGCTGAACAGTCTGTGAGTTGCTGAAACTGTTCTTCTTTGAAAGTGAAAAATCGGCCTGAGCACAAAAGAAACAATCCTTTTAAATTACAAAACTACTGTTGATACGTTGCAACCTTTAAATTTATGTATTACAGATGTATTAAGGGTGTTGTTTTAACAGTAATTTCACAAACTGTTTTGCCTTAGTGTTTAATTCTAAGCAGAGAAAAAATCAGTTTATACTTCTATAAGAAATTTGAGAAAATTAACTCTCTAAACCATATATTTATACACATTCTGCCAGAATTATTACCATGATGTTGGCCCGGCATGGCCTAGCGAGTAAGGCGTGCGACTCGTAATCCGAGGGGCGCGAGTTCGCGCCCGCGTCGTGCTAAACATGCTCGCCCTCCCAGCCATGGGGGTGTATAATGTGACGGTCAATCCCACTATTCGTTGGTAAAGAGTAGCCCAAGAGTTGGCGGTGGGTGGTGATGACTAGCTGCCTTCCCTCTAGTCTTACACTGCTAAATTAGGGACGGCTAGCACAGATAGCCCTCGAGTAGCTTTGTGCGAAATTCCCAAACAAAAAAAACACAAAAAAACCATGATGTTGTGTTAATTTTTCACTATATCTGATAAAGTTTCTGGTCTATTCATAAATGGTGAATAATAACATGGTTTATATTAATTTTCAGCCAAAGAGATGCAAGTGTTATCGGACACTGACACCATTCAATGAATAAATTGCAATTTTTTGGCTGGATGCAAGAAATATGACCCAACAAATTCTTACAGAAAACATTCTCTCTGCAATATATTTTATTTTCAAACCATTAGATTTCTCCGACCTCCATTGCACTTAGTTATGTTAACTGCTTGAATGGTGTCGAATGAAATATGTTTTTACATATCATATAGGTTTAAACAAAAAGAAAAACAGTGCCTTTTAAATATGTAATATTTTTACAATTTAATAGAAAAAAAATAAAGTTTGGCAAACGTTTATTCTTTCCATACCTAACAAACCTAGAAGATCCACAGCAGGGGGGATCGTCAGAACAGTCTGGGTCCACACTGGAAACAAATGATACAAACTAGAACTTATCATATAATCAACATACACAGACTCTGAAACATGCCTTACAAAATAACCCTTTCTCCACAGAAAGCAAATGACTAAATATCATTTTGTAATAAAAACTGTTATTTATTTCTCACACACCAAACAAACAAATTGTAGCACAGAAAAAACATATGTGCAATTAAAAATCAGCCACTTTATTGTCGTGAAAGGTCTACCTAAAAATAAACTAACATTTACTTTAAATGGGTTTGTCAAAGTATAGAGAACAACAAAGAACCATTTGGACATTTTAATATAAACTTATTCAGGATACAAAAAGTATTTGTTTGTTGACATTACTTGTTCTGAGCCCACTGCAGCTAAGAAAATTTAAGTTTTAGCGCAAATCTTCAAAGTTATTGGTGAATCCCTAAGGAGCAAGAAAACAGAGAAATCAATAAAACTTAGCTATAACCAGATTTGATTCTAACTATGAACAAGGCCTAGGAATGGCCAAATGGTTAAGGCACTTGACTCATAATCTGAGGGTCGTGGGTTTGAATCCCCATCACACCAAACATGCTCATCCTTTCAGCCATAGGGGCAGTATACTGTTACAGTCAATCCCACTATTCATTGATAAAAGAGTAGCCCAAGAATTGGCAGTAGGTGGTAATAACTAGCTACCTTCCCTCTAGTCTTACACTGCCAAATTAGGGACAGCTCACGTAAATAGCCCTTATGTAGCCTTGTGCAAAATTCAAAACAAAATAAACCAAACTATGAATGAGATTTTTACAGAGAAAATATCTTAGAAATTACAAGTTCATTATCAGTAAACATCTGTTTTGGGAACATTTTTTGTGTTTCATGACTGAATCACTTGGAACATTTAGATAATTAAACTTCTTACACTAACATTTAACACTTAAAAGAACAGCAACAAAAATCAATATTTGTTATTAGAAACAACGTATTGTACTTACAGTTTTACAAGTTGTTGAACTATGCACAACTTCATTTTGATACCTACAGAAATTCTTGGGTGTTTAAGATGATGTAACAGTTTTACTAATCTGAATAAATACCAATGATTATTCTAAGAACACTTATAATCCCTGGTGTTGTAGGTTTACATTTTGAAAATGTATATTATGTTGCCTTTTTCAAATTCAGAAGTAAGAAAATCCAATATATAAAAAATGTACATCTGTTAACTAAGTGACAATTATTCAACATCCTTTCAAAACTTTTACTTCATTTGATTGTAGATTGTTTTATTATAAATGTATAGCCTAAAATAATTTAACCAATTTTACTTGCTTTTAAAAACAGGACTAGGTAGGAAATAGCAAAGTTTTAATAACTCGCATTTTTTTTTTAAATTTGTTTGATAAAAACTTTTTCAACTTGAGATGACAAACCACAGATGCCCCACTAGGAATATAAAAGAAGCCAAACAATAAACTATTAACCTTACCTTCAGCCTTTTTAGGTATCGTTGACGGTTCAGAACACTGTTGCGATGAATTCAGAGATTCTTCTAGTTCTGTGTAATCTGAAAAATAAAAAATCTACATAAAAATGTTTTTACGTTACCATTAACTTATTCACTGCTATGAACACATGTATTGCCACCACCCCACCATCCACAGTATTGCTACATTAGTACAAAAGTTATTATTGTCATGACAAAAGGGCATTTCCCTCGAAAACCTCTCACTGTTTACCAATTTCAAGTTTTGGATAAGTGATAAAATATTTAAAAAATGTTTGTTTTTTAATTTTGTTGTGTATCTGAAAGAAAATCTAGCACTAAGAGTTGTTTTACTTATAAACTTTACAGCTAAAGTTAATAAATCAAACAATTCATGGGAAGAATTTAAAACTAAAATGTGGGGCAGCAAAAGAAACAAGTCTGACTTTATTACGAATGTTGTGTGTATACTATATTCCAAAGAAAAATAGTGAAAAGAAGCAAAAGCTCTCGTTGTCTTCCCCATATTCCTACCTATGATCTAACCAACACATCACTTACACTTGTCAAGAGCTGAATGATTAGTTTCAAATTACTCCAATTTCTACTGTTTAAGATACAAATAAGAGTTATATTACCAAAGATACAGTATCAGTTCAATCAATCTGCTAGAGTTTAAGAAACATTTATGGAAATATACATCCAAGAATAGTTATCTCTAGTAATTATTATATTTAATACTATTATACTTCAATGTCAAGTTGTGTTACATCACCTTAATTACATGTATTCACATTTCAAGACAATGTTATGCTTTGATATTTTAGTACATACACTACTGGAACTAATTATAGACAGTGAGGAACTAGGAGTGTAAAAGAGAAATACTACAGGAATGAAAGGGAACTGTTATACAGTACTATCACATGTTGATTATTTTTACACTGTGATAGGTTATCAGCCAATCAATCAGAGAGTGTCGCACCAGCATAAAGACTTTAAAAGCCAAAGCAACCATACTATTCCCAGCAGTAGTAGTGTGACTGAAATCAGTCTTGGCTGGTCAAGGATATGTCATGTTTCAGTTGGAGATGTATGCAAGACTCTGAAAACTGTTAACAACAGAAACAGTTAAAGTACAAAAACAAAAGCTCTTCAAAAGTAATGTTACATATCTGAGGGTATGGTTGAAATTGTGGAGTTGTTCACCAAATTTTGTTAATAAATAAGGTACAACACACACAAAATTGGTATATAAAAGAACAGTTTGAATATGTTAATGTTTTATTGGTGTTAACCTGGAATAATCAGAACAATCAATCTTGATGATGCCAAGTTAACATCAATACGTCTCAACTATTCTTTTATATCCAGTTTTATCCGTTTTACTTATTACCTGAAACTATGTTATTTATGATCTAAAATTGTGTTTTTTTTATAGCAAAGCCATATCCAATTATCTGTTGTGTTCATTGAGAGAAATCAAACCCCCAATTTTAGCACCAATTAAAAGCTGGTCAAGTACAGATGTTAATGCTACTTTGAAAGAACCTAAAAGATAATATACATTAACACCAAGTGATAATGTTTGTAGACCAACTGTTGAGATAAACAAACTAGAAGGTTGAAATGTGCATCAGACCACTAAAAGCTGAAAATGTTTGTTCTTTACAAACGAATCCAAGTTTGAACTGTTCAATAACACTCAGTAATGGCTGAGAAAAGAAAGTTATTGTAGCTGACATACAGCATGCTCGAAGAATAATGGTTGCATCTTAATCACTGGTGTCAAAGACTTATAAAAGACTGATGGCACCCTGGTAGCTGTCTCTTACAGGCAGATTCTGATCTATCATACCATTCTCTCAGGAATACAACTCAAAGCAGGGATTCACCTTTCATCAAAACAATTATCTTAAGCATAGAGCAGCTTTGGTAAAATATTTTAACGTACAATGGTCAGTGGAACACCAACCAATGTAACTTGACCTGCACAAACTCTCAATATGAATATTATTGAGACTGTATAGAGTTACCTATCTCAAAACGGCTGGTATGAGTGTTGACACTTTTATTGATGAGGAGAGAACAACATTTTGACCTTCCTAGGTCATTTTCAGGTTAAGTGTATAGATTTATGTAAAACTAAGAAGGTCAAAAGAGAACCAAGCACCTTGGATAAATTATGGACACTTGAAACAACATTCCACAATCATACTTCAATAAACTGTATAACAGCATGAAAACAAAGTGTAATGCTTTTTTGTTGCACTATCTGCAGTAACGTTGTGTTATAATAATAATTTCATCATCTAGTTTATTTCCACTATTGTATATAAATAATGAATCACATAAAAAATATCTCACATGCTGTTGAAGCCAAGTTGGGAGAGAAAATCACATGTTTCGTAGAAACTGCCCATGGAGATGGAACAATATGTTTCTGGGAGAAGAATTTCTCAATGGCTCTCTGTGCTCTTTCTTCAACCAATTCATCCAACCTATAGACAAAGAAATAATTACTGTCTATAAATATAAAAGAAATGATTCAAAGAACAAGAAACAAATCACAACCACACCAGTAATTTTATAATCTCCAAACAGTTACTTAGCAACAAAGTCACGTACCATTGAATGGAAGGCATCCATATCAACAATGTAATGATAACTGTTTATTTTATAACTTAAGAACTCAAATTATTAAGTTGAAATAACAGCAGAGATAACCAATAACTTATGCTTGCTTATCAATTAATCACCAATCTCATCAACTACTTTTTACATGAGAGTTGGACAGTTGGAATAATTAACCACATCAATCTTAATTAGTCAACTATTTTTGTGAATCATGATGCTAATTATTCAAAATTAATACTGAAAAATCATAATAGTAATATTAATTATTTGGATTGTTGAAGTAATAAGATGGCACAATTTTAGTGTTTAGGACCAGTCTGTTAGGAAATTTCCCAATGATCTTTACCGACAACCCACTCTTGAGGGGGAAAAAAAAAGTTTTAATATTTCATTTTTACTATACTCAAATGTTTTTATTTTTTTTCAGTACAAATAAGTTATTTAAATTAGAAGCAATTTTAGTAATTCCTTGACCTGTATTTTCTATGAAAAATAAAAGCAGAATGAAAAAATGAGTCTAATAAAATGTCTTATGAATAATAACCATTTTAATAATTAATTCCAAATGTTCTATAAAAATTAAATAAAACACAACATTTGAATAAATAAAAACATAAAATAATTATCTCTCTCCAATTGATTCATAAAAAGAATCAGTTCAGAAAAAAGTGTGTGTTTGTGTGTGCAGGTATATATACACAAGTGACTTTAAAAGTTAATTTAGCTTAAGGAGAGAGAAAATTACCTTTGAATCTGTTTTAAAATTTTCATATTTTTTGAGATATTACCAAACTGAAGGCTTTACTTGGGAAAATAATTTAAGAGATGGCCCCTAATCTTATTCAACAGACACTGTTTCTCCCTACTAATCACCAAAATTCTTATATAGATTGTAAATTTCTGTACTACTAAAACCAAAAAGAAATGAGAGTTACTTACTCTGAGTAAGTATCTTGCTGAGAGGTTTCATCTATATCTGCTGGTTTAAGCACAGCAAGTTGATCAATGGACCATCGAAAAGGTTTAGTCTATAACAAACATGGATAATTATTACATCATTGAGTTATAGTTGTAATACCAAACAGAGTAAGAAGGATTACAGATAATTCAATTAATGCATATATATACTTCAAAACAAGACTCAACTAACAAAGACAACATAATTGCATAACCAAAATAAATAAGAGTAACCAGGGCACAAGCTATTAAGTGGGATATACGATGCATCCCGGTCTTCAGACGGGATGGCAGAACTATGACCCACATTGTGATGGAAACACACTATCTATCAGCATTAACCTCCATTTTCTAAGCTTCACAAACTAAGAATAAAATATGAAATAAAATAAAAAAGCAAGTCGTCAGTGCTTAATTTCACAATATTCTTCATCTGTACTGTTCTTCAATGTCTGAACACATTTGTCAAGAGGCAACTCCTTTCAGAAGAAATTACACACTGCTACCATGTGCACATTTTTATTGCAGACACACATGGACAGATACACAAATTTATTAATATAAACTACAAAATACATTCACTAACAGTATTCATAACTCGATAATTTACACTAGGTGTGCCTAAACTGAGAGCTACGGATGTTGTAACAGGCTTCAAACAGGATAATCAAATCAATAAATATTAATTTTTGCATGAGAAACAATTGTTGAGAAAGCTAAATTAGCTTGTTATATACAAAGAAAACTTGAAACAGTCAAATGAACTTTTGATTTAATACACTTCAGAAAACGTACAACGTCTTTCCAGTAGGAACCCACCTCATTACTTTTAGTTTCCTTTGTTGAAGCAAACACAGATGGAGAAAATGCTGGTAAATGAAGTGTGTCTGGTTCTGTATAAAATGGATTGTATGGAGTGGCACCCGATATCTCAGGCAGAGAATTTGTCTCAAGAGGAGACTGTTTTTCATCCATTTCTGACACTGACAATGATATTCTTGAATTTAATGCTGCTTTAAAGCAGCTAAAATTACATGGTAAACTATTTGCATTGTTTTCTGATAAATGTTTTTCCAATCCACACAGACAAGATGTAAATTTGTATCGGCTTTTAGGGGTCGAACCTTTCACATGAAAAACAGGAACTGGGTCATTTCTCAAGTCCACATTATTAGGTTGATACTCGTATTCTGTGTCTCTCGTACCCATCTCTTATCTTTTTCTTCCACTTTTTCTTACAAACCTTCAAAAGTATAAAAAAATATAAAACTAATATAAAGCTCTTACTACAGTATCAGTTCTGTAAAATCCCTAAATATCACATGACAAAGATAAACCTTATTAAATTTAACTTTTTATATCCAAGCAACTATCCAGCAAAGATTTTATAAGAGTCTATACAAATTGGTAGTAATTAGTCTATACAAATTTAAAAGGATATCTGAGAAAAGGTTGGCTGAAAATGTAAAAATTAACAGTAAGGATTTCTTTAAATACATTAATGGTAAACAAAATGTTAGAATTAGGGTAGGACCCTTGAGGGATAGTAAAGAAAGGATACTATTTGATGATTATGGTTTGACTAGATTATTAAATATTTCTATTTTTTTTCATTTTTACTGAGAAAGGTTTAAGTAGTATTTCACATTTTGTACAGTTGTTAGATGGAAACAAGATGTGACAGGGCAACTTCATTAATTCTGACCCGGTTAGTTAAAAATTAAAAAGTTGAAAGAACAATAAGACTCCTGAACCAAATAATATTTCCCCAAGGGTTTTTAATGAGGTTAAAGAGTGAATATGTGAACTTCTTACTGCTATATTTTGTCAATCCTTTAATAGTGGGCAGATGTCAGAGGATTGGATGTCAGCTAATCTCACTCCTTTTTTCAAGAGGAGCAATAAAAACTGCACCAATAATTATAAACCCATTAGCCCTACATCAGTTGTGAGAAAAGTTCAGGAAAATCTGTTAAACAATACTTTGCAAAATCATTTAACAAAGTTTAGAACTTAATTGGATAGCAACATCTTGCCCTGCAAATCTTTTGAAATTCTTTGAAAAGGTCACTGCTTATGTAGATGAACATAAGAGTGTAGATTTGGTGTATTAGCATTTAACAAAGTGTCACATAAACAGCTTGTAAAAATATTACCTCTGTATGTGTGGAGGATGAGTTTGTAAAATGAATAGAAGAGTGGCTGGGTGGAAGATAGCAGAGGATTGTTATGAATGGAGATCAATCAAACTACATTAATGTCACAAGTGGTGGTACCTCAGGGCTCAGTCTTAGGACCTTTGTTCTTTTTAATTTACATCAATGACACAGATGAAGCAATGGCCAATAAATTACTTATATTTTACAGACCATATTAGGGTCTTGGATATTGCTGATTTACAAAAGGATTTAGATAATTTAGTGAGTTTGACAAATAAATGGCAGATGTGTTTTAATTATAATAAATACAAGATTATCTTAACAGTGTAATAAAAGAAAAAGATCTTTGTGTAATGGTTGATCAATCTTTAAAGCCATCCAAACAGTGTGTTGTGGCTAGTGCTAGGGCAAATAGGTAGTTAGGTTGTATCTAAAGAAATTTTGAATACAAGTCAAAAAAGACAAAATTTTATTGTACATGGTACTTGTTAGGCTACATTTGGAGTATTGCAATTGGTTTTGGGTTCCTTACCTAAATAAAGACATTTAATTGTTGAAAAGAGTTTAAAGAATTGTAACTAGAATGGTGCCTGGGATGGAGGTGTTGTCATATGAGAACAGGCTGAAATCCCTGAAACTGTTGTCTCTTGAAAAAAGAAGAGTTGGAGGGGATCTGACTGAAGTGTTTAAGATTGTGAAGCATATTGATATTGTTAATGTATTATCTTTTTTCATATCAAATGGTGAGAATAGTAGAACTATAGAACAAATATAAATTGTGGCAGGGTAGGAGTCATCTTCAGCTAAGGAAGTTTCACTTTTCTAACAGAGTGGTTGGTTTTGGGGCAGATATTGTAAAGACAGTAAATTTAAATGAGTTTAAGAAAAAGCTCTATAAGTATATAAATGATAAGGGCTAGTTTTAAGGTTTTTTATGTTATTATTACTTTTAATTTAGTTACCAACAGATAGGCCAATAGGTTCCATGTTTTCCCATAACACTGTTACACTTATGAGCCTTCACATTGTCACACTGTCAATGTAGCAAGATCTATTAATGACAACAATCATTTTCTTATAACAAGAAAAATCTGTAACTTTTTCCTAATTGCATAAATAAACCATAACTTACATTTTTTTAAAGTTGTCTCACAAACAAAAACCACAAACTTATAAATTATAATGCAATCTTAATTGAACAAGTTGAGATTTTCAAGTGATTCGTATGTGTTTGTTATAAGTTTGTTTAAACTGCATTAAACGTTTGCATTTATTATATATCCAATATTAGCAAATTTAGAGATGTTATAAACTAAATTTTATATTTTTGTTATACAAACTGTGCAATAAATACAAAAAATAATGCTTACAAAGTTATACTACACTAATATTTAATTCATACTACTGGTACTGATATTGAAGTGATACCAATTAAAATGACGTAATGGTGACAGAATAGCATAATATACTAAATATTTTTAATAATTAAGTACCACTATTACTAGATTAAATTAGTTAGTATTCTAGGTTTTAGCTACCCCTTCTTAATCAGACTTAAAATTTAAAGGCTAAGTAAATAAAATTAATTTTTGTTGAGCATTCCTGCATAATAGAATTTTCTGGACGAAATGTCACTAATTGTAGGCTCGCAATAAAAACCTGAAGGTCAGATAAGATACTAAAAACATTAATATCGAAAGTTAATATGATCTGTTTCTAATTTGACGCATGCCTAACACTTATCAAAAAGGGCTGAAACATTACAACCAAAAACAATGATTTAAAGTATATCTTACTTAATAACTAAATAAATGAAACACGTAACATTGAAAAACCAATATGATGTTATATTAAAAACAGTTACATTACCCATTTCATACGAACATATCAAAAGAAAAGGTACCCGTAAATAAAAACCAGACAAAATAAAGATGTTTGAACATCGCGCCTTAGTTTTAATGGGCCAATCATCGCTATAAAATTTTTCGAGTATAGGTGGCAGCAGTGAGTTATCAACGTTAAAATGGCGGATTCTGGTGGTAGTGGATCAACAGCAAGCACTATTTTGCAAGCCAAAGAAACGTTTGAGAGTAAATATTTTTTAAATGAAATTTTAAACTTTTCATACGTCTTTGCCGAAAATAAGTTTTATCACAGCTTTTAAAGTTTGAGGAAAGCGCCATTAATGGCATAATTTGTAGTCATTTAGTGTGTTGTGCAAATTGCGCTTTGTATGTAGACCTGTTCAATTTGGTTCATAAATTATACTTATAGTCATACTGAGAAGTGAAGACGTACAACTCTTACAAATGTGTTTTGATTAATTACACAAGTTAATTTTTATAGTAATGGTAATATTTAATATTATTAATGGCAGTGTTGTACTTAAGATACATTTTTAATGTATAGATTTAAATAGCAGGAGACGTGTATAGGCTTAGAAGTTAAATTTACACACTACATTTCGAATTTTTGTTTCGTTACATTAGGATATAATGTACAGTTAGGAGTTTTAAAATTAAAGAAATATATAAAATATTTAAGTAACATACTTGGTGAGGAAGTTTCCAGAAAGACCATAAAGCTCAATCATAAGTAAAAAAGGAACGTATGGTACTTAAAAGAAAATTTTCAAAGTAAATAAATGTCGGCGTGAAGACAAAATGTTCAGTTAGTGTGAAGTAATTTAAGTACACTATGAAAGCTGTTCCACGAAAACAGAAACAAACTTTTTTTTTGTATAATGCTGGATTTGGAAATGCCTGTTAATATGCACCATTTTATAGTATTAAATATCATATTTCTAATTTCTCTATTTTACCACTGAAAACAGATGAACAGTTTCAAAATTGTACATATTCCTAGTAATATTGACCATGTAATTCATGTTATCTCTTATTTCTGTGTTCTGAAAAACCATTTGTCACTGTTAAAATTACAGAATTAAATTTTACTTTTATAACTTCTGCCTGAACTCTGAATATGGATACCTGTATTCTTTCTCTGTTAAATGAACTGAAACAGCTAGTGAAGTATGTAGCTGAACCGTTTGTTTATCCATTGGCTAAAATGTTGTTTTTTATCGTTGCTTTCTCAAGATATTTGTTTTGTACTTTGAATCATTAACTGTTTTTATATCAGTGGAAAATTCAGCAACAAGAAATTAAGATGGACTAATACACTTTTATTGTTACATCAGTAATATATGTGGATTCCTCAAAACAGGTTTTACTTATCAAAAGTGACCCACTTGGTTCACACATCCTGTTGTTATGCAGCCCGTAAAGTTCACTAGAATAAGGTTATTCAAGAAGAGGAATCAGAGATCAGTTATTTTGTGCTTTATTGAAGAATGCATGATGATATATACTTTCCGTTTCATTATTTTGTAAGATATTTTGTGAACTCTTGTTTTTTTCTGTAGTTATACAAGAGATATCAAGACTGCTAAATACTGGTTTAGATACTGAAACTCTGGCAATCTGTGTTCGTCTCTGTGAAAGTGGAGTAAACCCAGAAGCCTTAGCATCTGTTATTAGAGAGCTTCGAAGGGAGAGTGCAGCTGTCAAAGTGAGTTACGTTAGGTTCACTTCTTGAAAGAAAGATCTTTCATCAGAAAGTCTTAAGTTATTAAGTTTCTTGTTTTGTGACTTGCTTCTTTCAGTCAACATAATTTTTTTAGAATCCATTATTCATAGCTCTAAATTCTGTAAACTTTTGTGGCAGAAATGTAGTAAAGAGGGGGAGGGGAATAATCATCACATATTATTTTTCAGCTTTTATATCTTTAAAAAAATTGTGTTTCATTTACTAATAAATCTCAGCTTTTTAATTTATGTGCTACTTATTACTGAAAACCTTTATCTTGTCTAATCATGAACTGTTCACTTGTGGATTTATAATTGCATTCATCTTAAAATGTTTTAACTCCAAAAAAATGTATTATGTTGAAAAAATGTTGTTATTTCAAAGGAATATGTCATAATCTAGTATATGTACACATACATACGTATGTATTGGTTTAACTGTTCTTAAATAAAATTTACATTAAATAATGTGGTATTGAAAAAAAAATGATCTATTAAAATGAACTCTCATCCATACGGTAAACTTTTTTATTTTGCTTTGTGTTTATTTTACATATCTATATGTTTGAACAGGAAACTTTAGACTACAATATCAATTAAATTTTTCTTTACAAATTAAAACAAGTAGTAATTATTTTGTCACATGATTTAAAGTCTTGGTGTTTTTTTAAATTTTATTCTCTCAGAAATAAATATGTAGTTGTAACATTTAGTCTCTCCTCACTTGTGATAGGCTGGAGAACCAAACCACTAACCTCCAGACAACTCTTCAGGGATGAACAATGGAAAGAAGTCCATGATTGATGAAATAGTTTTGTTTTGAACTCAATATACTAACTTGTCAATTTTTAAAACGTTGTATATAATTTTTTTTTTCCAATAGCTCCAAGTATACCTGCATTGTTACAATGGACAAGAATTAAAAAATCTTGTATATACCAACAATAATAACAGTGGTCTCTTGTGTTAAAAATAATTGATATTAAAATAATACAAACCTTAGGTGTATGTTTTCATAAGTGGAAAATGTATACTTGTTACAACAGTTGTCCTTATCTTACACACAAGTAGCTAGGGTGAATTAACTTTGTTTTTAAATGTGATTGAATCTCTGTAAGACATCATTAGTTTCTGTTAATGGTTGAAGTGTATTTGTGAAGGTTAAACAAGTAATAACTATTTGATATGACAAGAACCCCACTTGAAACAAAAATGTATCTCAAGATGGCTGATATAGGTTTTAAAACTTTTATTAAAATAGAGAACAATATTTTGACCTTCTTAGGTCATCTTCAGGTTAACAAAGAAAATGACCTTAGAAAGTCAAAATATTATTCTCTACTTTATTTTAATGAAAGTTTTAATACCCATAACAGCCATCTTGAGATAAGTGTGTAATGACTGATATTTATTCATTAAAATGTATTCTATACCCTCCCTGAGTATGTCAAATTCTAGAGTCAAGAAAAGTATTTTGTGTGGCTTATAATAATATATACACACATTAAAAAGTGGAAATTTTATGTGGAAGGAAACAAAAACTTTATGTATGGTGAAATAACTTATTATTATGATCATAACTTTTTGTCATAATTTCTAAAACCTCTGTTTTTTTGTGAGTATTATAAAGTACTTGTCAATTTTATACATATATATATATATATGCAGGTGTTTTTCACAATGTGTCCACAAGAACAGATCAAGTATAGTAACAATGTCATTTAGAACAATATTTTGCATATTGCAGCTTTTATATGTATAAACACTAGTAGCTGTTGCTCTTCTGATTAAAAACCTAGTGGTTTAAAACGTTAAGCTTACAAAGAGCAGGTCGTGAGATTGAAATCTGACACCAGAAGAGACTACACTTCCAGCCATAGAGGTCAATCATACTTTTTGTTGGTGACAGAGATGGTAGTGAGCCATTTACCTTCTCTCTGTTCAACAGTTCAAAATCAGTAATGTTGTCACAAGTATAACAGAAGACAGAGTATTATATAACATAGAAAATCATCAAACTCAATTTTAATGTGTTCACAAGGTGCTTTAAAAATGGTAGAATAAATTAAATAAAGAGGTAATTACTGTGTGAAGAATGAACAACAAAGAGTAGGCTTAGAATTGAAAACTTGTATACTAGCTTGTTACTGTAAAAACAAAAATTCACCACCTAAAAATATCTTTAATGATAGGGGACAGAGACAATATTTTACTGAAAAATGTATTAAAGACATACCAGGTCTGTCCCAGAAGCTGGATAGCTAGGCCATCCACCTCTCTGCACAGTAAGAATTGTTTACACAAAATAAGCACACAACAAAATTAAGGAAAGTATTATATGAATAGTGAAGACTGTTATATTGAACAGTTGTACTAGAAGCTTGCAGTTACACGTTTATATAACAAGCTCCAGTTCTGTAAACAAACAAACCAGAACTAAGAATTTAAAATAACTTCCTTCTAAACCAGTGTTTTACAAACTGCAAAGAAGTGGCACCCTCTAACTTAGCAAGGTTTCTGTTGTGTCCCCCCCCTTCATGTTATTAAAATAATTTTTTTCAACTGAATCAACGTTATCTTTTATTTATTCTTAATAATTTTTTAAATGAAAAAATGCTTGTGAGAATTGAGTAAATGTGAGAGCAGAAATAAGCTTTCAGAGCAAAGTGATGATTTGATAGACTATCATTGTTTCCAACTCTCCTGTTTCTTTAGTTAATATTTTTGGACTCTCCTGCAAAATACTGCCCTCTGTTGGGAAAGCATGTCCCACAATTTGGAAAATCCTGTTATTAGTTATCGAAGTTTGGAGTAATGATTTATGATGATAAACTGTCACATTGAAACAATTTCAGTTTTTTTATTTCTGGAATTTAAGCAAAAAAATGAAATCAGTTCATAAAATTTGCTTCTTTTTTATTACATAAACTCCACATATTTGTTCCAAATCTTCAGAATAACTAATTTTTTTACTTAACCTATTTACTCTGATTGACAAAATTAAGTTTCTGATTATCTCATCTGTTATGTTGTAATATTTAATTTATTTATTTCTTGAGTCGGATTTAAACCCACTCACATACCAACTAAGCTAAAGTTTAACAAATCAAGCTACCATATTCTTCCCCTCTAACAAACAAAACCTAAACTTGAGCCTTATTCTTAGGTTTGTGGAATGATCGGTAGCTGGATGCCAGGTTTTCTGTGGTAAACTTGGTTTTTATATGTTTCATGTACACTGTAGAGTTTAAACACAGGACTACTCAGATGTGAGGTAAAACCTTTTTTTTCCTGCAGTATTTCAGTTGTAAGAGTCATGACTGGATCCACACTACTGGGAATAGTATACTTGCTTGGGCTTTTGAAGATTTTATGGTGACTTGGCACTTTCTGGTTGGTTGGATGACAATCAGGTACAATGTATAAATAATCAACATGCGATAGTACTTTTAAGGTCTTGAGCTAACACTATAAGATTGCAGGTAACTGTAATCAACTAATGTAAAAGTTGTTAGTTAACTTTTTGGTTGTTTGGCAACTGAACAGCTAATGGAAATAATTCTTAATCAGTCCAGTTCTATTTTTTATATAAATAAAATATAAGAACAGTAATATTACGTTGGTAGATTATCCTTTGAATGGTTGTGATGGATATATCCAAATAACAACTTGTACTTTATACAGCTTATGAGAGATATAAATTTTCTGTATGAAATGTAAGAAGTAAACATGACTAAAAAATCATTTGTGTCTATCAGCATTAGGTTTTGTTCATGACAGATATTTCTGTTGCCATCCAGCACAGGATGAAACCATAGTTTTGTCACGAGAACTTTAGTTTTGTTTTTATGAATAGAAAAGAAATAATAATTATTAGTGAAGAGTGTACTTACTGCAACATAGTTCAGAGATCACTGTATTTCTGTTTTGAACATGAAAAATCCATGTTTGTGATTGTTCTTAAAGTAAGTAATGTATAATGTAGTAGCATTAGTAAACCCTACAGTTGCAGAGGTGTAGAAGGCAAAGTAAATGTTTGCATGTGTAAAATTAGGAAATGTGAGTGAAAGGAAAACCCATCATGGTCAGGGTCCAAGGTTCCTCTACAGTGAGCCCTGAAAGCAGTTCAGTTCTAGGTTAAATTTTATGCATTCTCTTGCTTTCCGTAAGAGTAATTTTTTGAACTTTGATGTGTTTTTACTGTGTCAGATTGAAAAAATTCTACACCATTGAGTTCTGATGCTTTACAAACAGTAAGATGAAAATGTATATATTGTTCTGTAGGGGAAAAAAATCCAGTCTTTGTTTTGTTAAACTGTTGTAAATGTTGAATTTGCTGTATTATTGGTGTAAGTTTAACATATATCATTTACATTATGCAAAGTATTTCAGACAACATGATGTCATATGTGATAGGTGCTACTATGAAAACTAATGAATGACTTGTTTATTTTCACTGTTTTGATTTCAAATTTATTTATTTAAATCATTGTGTTTTATGTAACATTACAATAAATTATTGTGTATTTTCAATAAAAATATATTAATTTTCCACGTATTCTTCCTACTATGGGTGTTGTTAACAAGAAACTAAATGCAAAAATACATTAATTCAGTTTGCAATGATATTTCTTCCCTATATCTAATAGGACTTTGTACTTTTAAGTTGAACTGTTTGGTTTTTGCCCTGAAATATAAGAGAACTATTTGTTATGTTACATAATTTATGGCTTTTTTTAAACCAAGAATAACACTGGAAGCCAAGAACGATGACTGTTCCACACCCTTGAGTTAATTTACCAATCTTGATTCAGTATTTTAAAACTAGTTAAGCTAGGAATGGTGTTTGAAGTTTTATTTTACCCTAACGTTAATACAACATAAACAGCTTGTCTGGAAGAGTACCGTTAACAGGTTTAGAATAATTAGTGACTTGCGAAGAAAAAAAAAAATCCAAACAGGTGACTTTATATTTATATATATACACACATTTATATAGGTGAACTGAAAATTACAAATACCCATGATCTCTGGAAAAACAAAAGTAAGGAGTTGAAAGAAGGTAAATTTTCTCAATGAAAAGCAGGTTGAAAATCTTAAGTATTTGTTCTAAGCGTCCAGAAATTAGCGAAAACAGAAGCCAAATGAAGTATCGATTTATAAAACGTTTGAATTAGAACTGTTAAGCCATGTTAGCTTATTTGGAGCATTAATTTTGTGTGAATGAACACTCAGTTCTTACAAGATCAGTAATATATTCTAATCATTTTACTATATAAGTTGTATAATAAACAGTTTGTGCAGTAGGTAGACAAACGTAAACTTCATGGAAAACTAATCGTGATTCTTCTTACGATTCATGACACTAAAAATCGGATTTCGATACCCATGGTAGCAGAGCAAAGATAGCGGAATACCTAGCTTTGTGCTTAATAACCAAACGAAAATATTATAAATCTTAAATGGTAGCCTTAATATGACGTGGTTGCAGTGACGAGAACAGGGGGGAGTAGCAGCAGAAAAATGAACACTCATATCGGTAGAAGCAACAATATAGAGAATTTTAAATTCTTAAACAACGTACAATTAGATCAGTGTTTCCAAACTGTTAAACATCTATGAAACTTTGAGACTTGTCGGTGGAGGGTACTCGGGGATGTCTTACTGCTATCAGGGGGGATAATCACATAATAATGTATAAACAGAACACATTCATAGAAGCTTATAAACTTTGTTAGTATTGTCCATCAAATGTAATTACAATATAACTACCACTGCATTCACATTTACATATGTACTGGAAATAAGTTGATGATTGTTCAATTGAAGGGATGTAGCTATTTGTTGACCAGACAGGGATATTAGGCTCGATGTTGGTGAGCTTAGGACGAAGATGTGGCCCAATGTTAGAGGCAAAAAATTTTAATGGGCGTATTCCCGTTTATTTTCTACTCCTGCCGGGTACCACCAGTGGTAAGTGTACCATACGTTGAGAAACATTTCCTTAAATGGCGGGAAAAGTCCAGCAGACTAAGTAGAGTTTTCTCCCATGTCACCTGTGTGCGGTTGAGATAAACTTAATGGAGCATTCTGGCTTGTCTTACTCATTTGTAACAGCCCCCCCGCTAGTACAGCGGTATGTCTCCGGATTTACAACGCTAAAATCAGGGGTTCGATTCATCTCGGTGGGCTGAGCAGATAGCCCTTTGTGGCTTTGCTATACGAAAAACACACACAAAAAAAAACACACATTTGTAACAATCTGAATAATATGTTGGGTATATAAACCGGAAAACAAACAGTTCTACAACCAACAGAAACAAGAAGAACATTGATAACAAAATTATGAGAAAAGACAAGCAGCATTTTTTTGGTCACGTCATCAGGATAAAGTGAATGGAATAGTTGGTGATAATTGGGACATTTGTGAAAAAGAAGTAAAGGTGGACAGAATCTTGGACAATTTGGCCACACAAAGAGAGGGTGACATGTAATCAACAGTGCATGGAACCTGTGAAGATGAAATAACATAATCGCCCATGCAAAAAGCACAACACTTAACGATTATTGTGATTTAAACAATTTGCTCTTAAATGAACCAAAGCTTTAATAATACCCGGTAAAATACCCTTTGCGAGGTTCAAACACTCATTATAGATTCACGAGGCCCTAATGTGCTGATTAAGAACTCATTTTTTCAGAAAATAAAATTTGGAGACGGCTTTAATGGATAGTGAAGGAAACTATTACAAATACACAACGTTTTGTTAAGCTTATGTCTTCAAGAGTGGTACATGATGATGTCATAAGCTTGTCAAAACGTTGCACATTTGTAAAAAGGTTTCTTTTATTGCTCATTCATGCCGTCTCCAAATGTTTATTTAAGCTCCTTTATTGTCCTCGATTCTTCCTATAACCATACCAAAGAGATCCATACCCGAAACCTATGGCCGTTAAGCAACTCGGCTGTGGTAGCCGGCTAAGTGTATCATGTTTAGTTCCGCTAGCTCGTGATTTGGATTATAAACAGTTTCAAGTATGGCGCTTTAATCACTAAGAAAGCCACACAAAAAAAAAAGTTCAGGTTCAGCGACCATGAAAAATTTACTTCCGCACCTACTTAATGCCCAGGAGATTTTCCGGACATATTGTCATTTGCCTCTTTTGTCTGGTCTCGTTAGGCCCAAACCTGTGGGAAGAATTCGTTAACAAATGTTTACAAACACACAACATGCTCTAGTGCAAAATAAAAATAAGTAAACATATAATTCTATTGTTTATCAGCGTAACAAAATATGCATGTCTGAGCTCTACACAAGGTTGCTTTACAACAAAGTCACATTAGACTATCTGCTGTGCTTCGCTTCGTTTTTGTGGGTATTTGGGTATGTTTAATTTTTCAATACCCAGGAGGGTCACGTACACAATACCTCTTCCTCCACACTGCTGTGCACACTGTGGTTTGTTTTGTTTTGAATTTCGCACAAAGCTATACAAGGACTATCTGCGCTAGCCATCCCTAATCTAGCAGTGTAAGACTAGAGGGAAGGCAGCTAGTCATCACTACCCACCGCCAGCTCTTGGACTACTCTTTTATGAAAGAATAATGGGATTGACTGTAACATTATAATGCCCCTATGGCTGAAAGGGCGACCATGTTTGGTGCGACGGGGATTCGAACCCGTGACCTTCGGATTACGAATTAAGCGCCTTAACCACCTTGCCGTGCTGGGCTTTTGCACACTGTGAGGGTCCAACGAATTTTAGGGTTGTTAGTTCGTAAACATACCACCGACGCATTCTACATAAGTACGCTAAAGAAACATTTATTATCAGGTACGTATATGTTTAAATAACTGCTTACCGGTCTTTTACCACACTACTTTTAAAATAATCTATCAGATAGTTTCGGGTAAGAGTAAAGTTTACAAATAACAGTTTAATGACTTATGATTACAATGCGAGAATATTTTTATTAAAATTATCCTATCTTAAAGCCATTCAGACAAATAAAAGATTATCGTAATGGGTAGGCAAGGCGCATGTTTTTGCTCGTGTTTGAAGATGTAAAGATAAAAAACATATACAAATGATACTTTTGGATAATGTAATAAGTAAATACAAAGTAGGGTAGAGTAACAGATACAAAGCTGAGCAAACTATGTTTGGTTGATATATGTCGACCCGGCATGGCCAGGTGGGTTAAGGCTTTCGACTCGTAATCCGAGGGTCACTGGTTCGAATCCCGGTCGTATCAAACATGCTCACCCTTTCAGCCATGGGGCGTTATAATGTTACGGTCAATCCCACTATTCGTTGGTAAAAGAGTTGGCGGTGGGTGGTGGCGACTAGCTGCCTTCTCTCTAGTCTTACACTGCTAAATTAGGGACGGCTAGCGCAGATAGTCCTCGAGTAGCTTTGCGCGAAATTCAAAAACAATTGATATATGTCAAGAAAAACGAAGAAGTGCGCGATTTGCATTTTCACTCGTTACATTGAAAGCTTTGATCAACCCTTTTATTAGGCGTCGGTGTCTTTAAAATGCCTGGTCAGCGTTTATACTACACAACTTAAGTATTCTCCATTAAGCACGCAGTTTTACATGTTAACCTTATTTGTTATCAAGTTTTCATTTTTCATTAGCTATATTTAGTTGTCACATAATAAATTATAAACAGATCACAAGAAAAGTAGTCTAGAAATCCATTGTTTTCAGTAGACAGTATTTTTCGGGGGCACGGCATATATCTTTACAAAAGTAAGATCTATTTTTCGAAAACATTTGTCTCATTGCGTTTCGTTTTTGTGTGCACGTGGTTTATGTATTTATTTTTGTATCTTTAATACATAAATAATAAACAGTGATATACCAATAAAATAATGCATACTCCTCATAGTTACTTACCGTAATACAACAGTTCGAAACTTCCGATACTCCCTCTATAGGAATCCTAGTTCGTGGCTGCATTCATTGATTGTGAAGAAAACGTTATAGTGGAACTGTGGAGGAGTCAAGTATATTTACTTAGTATCGTGTATAGGTGATGTAAAAATATAAAAAAAATGTGCTGCAGTTATAAGAATATCTAAAGCTATAAACTATATTTTGTTTCTATCATAGTTAATTTAATTATTTGTATTAATTTGAGTTATCTTTAATATAAAAGTGTTTATTTGATATTTTATATTATTACACAAAATGATAGTTTAGTTCAAATACGTGTTAAGCCTAATGGATTTGAGAAAGGTGGTAAATTCTGAATTAAAAAAAAATGTGTGGACCATGTCGAAAGAAAATTTAAACTTGGCAAGCTTTATGCACTGTGCCTATAGGTTAGGCTACCACAAATATGGTAAGAATTGGAATAATCTCTGAATTTGTTTTTAACAACTTTTTAATGGTTTGAAAGCACAATTTAGTGCCAGTAATGATACTTTTAAAGCCTTATGATTTTATATTTATGCATTTTCTTATCATACAGTTTTCAGCTTTGTAATATATTTAATTATTTGTTGTTTATGCATTATTAATAACTAATATTAGTAAACTACTAAATATTTTTATGAAAAGTCGAAGACGACTGTAGTATGATTAAAGTCGAAAAAAAAGGAAAATTTATAGCACAAAATATGGTAAATGATGGATGTTTTAACGTTATCAACATCTACCGATTTAGTGCTTGAACTCCCTTTCTCTGGTAGTTTTAAATTTTGATGGAACAGTAGAAAATTGTTATCAGACCTAGTATATCATTCTTTTTCCAATTTCTGAGTTATATCGGTTTCGGAGAATTACAGGCTTCATCAGTAACCTTAGACAAGGGCAAGTAGAAAGCACAAGATTATGTATCGTGTAGTGGCAAAGTGTATAGTACGGTGTTTTGGAATATCTTTTATTCATAAGGTAATCCTATATTTATCGTAAGTCTACCGTAAAAATGTTTAATTTTGAAACAAAAGATAAAACTTTTTTAAAAACTGGTAGATAACTTTTGTCCACAACGTTTGAGGTCCAGACGCCCTTCCTCAGGCGATTTTGAAGTTAAATTTGAAGGATTGTTAAACTAATAGTATAATAAGCAACCTAAGATGATGTAAGGTTTTTTGTTTTCTGAATGCTTTTCTTAATGACAAGAGATTAACCTTTTTATATCTGATAGATTCCACCATATGACAAAATATTTCCACAAACACGATGTACTAAGTGAAATAAACAAATACACCTGATGGTAGTGTACGTAAGTACATCTACCTTTTAAATAGCTACATTAAATATAATAAATAAGCAACATAAGCTAGAATTTACTTAATTTAACATTAAATTGTCACTTGTGTATTAAAAGAGTATTTATGTAAGTACTCTAGTAGCAATCTAGTGAAAAGTGCAATTAGTGATGGAAGTTTTGGCGGATTTTCAGGACAATCGCACAGAACTAAGTTCAGCGAAATGTGAATTACGTAGAAGCTGTTAACCGTGGTATATAACCAACTGAAAGTGGTCGTTTGAAGTATTAAAATAAATGCAAGTTCCGGGCCTCGTGTGTATACAGTATTAGCATATACACTTGAATTATGTTAACTTAAATAAACAACTACACAGAGAGGGGGGAATAGGTCATCACTGTATATATTAGAACGGCTGGTATGGGTATTAACACTATTGATAAGGAAAGAACAACGTTTCGACCTTCCTAGGTCATCTTCAAGTTAAGAAAGCAGCAGTTTTGAGGTACATTTTTTTTTATTTCAAGTGGGTTCCTCGTCATTAAGATCATCACTGTATCTTATCCTCCCACCCCTCCTTTAACGTCCACGACCACATATCGACAAAGATCATCTTCATCACAATATACAAGTTAAACTGAAAAGATAACGCAGGGCTGCGATGGTTTAACTGCCCTGAAAAGTTTACATGTTCAGCACTAATTCCTTTACGCTGAATCCAAAAATGCTATCCTTTTTTACTCTAGCACGTACAGATTTGTCATGAAACGTCAAATATGCACTTTTACACAAGGGAATAATTTTCTTTGATATTTGGTCACATTTTGTTATGCTTAAAACGTCGACAAACACTGGCTATATATTTGTCTAGATTAAACATAACGTAAGGGTCTTATCGATTATTCTAGAAGCCAAACATAAACGTAAATAAAAATATTCATTCTGGTAAACAAAATAATAACTTTAAGTAAGAGATTTTCTTTTTCACGATTTGTAAAAAAAAAATCCTTACGTGATAGAAAAAAAGAATTTTTAAATCTGTGTAGCTGAATTATGGAAAATCCGTTATTAAAACCAAAACTGTTACGAAGTTCAAATTCGGAGATCTATAATCTGTAAGACAGAGGCTTAATGCATTTAGGTTACTGTATGGTGAAGTAAAACGGGCTCAAAACCCTATAGATATTCTGATAATTATTTCTTTTACAGTTGGGAATAACCAAGAAAGTTTTTATAGGATAAATCTTTGATTTATTTTAATTTGTAGTAACGTGTTTCTTAGTTCTTATTTGTTTGAGAGACCTTCAACTTCGGGGGGGAGGGGGAATGTTTTCCGCCCAAAGCAACTTATTAAACGACATACAATTAAAGTGATTACAAGGATAGTTTTCCCACCGATTAATAATGCTCATTCATTGACAGCTTACATTTGATAGTTGTACTTTTATTATTATTTAAATATTAGAATAATTAAGATATTTCGACTATTATCACTGTCATTTTCAAGTACAAACTCGAGTATTTGTGTTTGACTGCGCTAGCTGTCGAAACAGTGTACTTATTTTAATAATAAAACAAAAATCCAACTATTCACTGTAAACAATTGACGAATTGAAAACAGTTAAACTCGGCCATCTTTGTACCAGTTTTTAAGTCACTTTTTTGTATTTTTTTATTTATGGTGATGAATCCAAGGTCCATGCCCCACATTTACAGGGCTACTATAATCTAAATTTAATAATTAAATTATTATTTTACACCTTTTTTAATTTAATGGTAATTTGTGCTATGATATTAGTTTAATTTCTTTAACCAACTTACGAAAGGCAATTATTAAGCCCACTTATTTACGTGCTCTAATGTAAAAATCAGTGGCAAATATAGGGTCCGTATTTATGGAATACTCTGGTTCTCTAATTGAGGGTTGGACCCTAAATCCTAGGGTCGAGGCGATCCGTTTTACGCCATTTAGAAATTGATGAGCCCAGTAGTTTCAGGAAATCCCCGGTTTTCCTAAAGGGTAGGGTGAATTTAAAAATTTTTTTCAAACATTGAGACCAAAACGATTTGTATTTTTTTCTTTAAGAAGTCAGTGCGACCAGTGGTTTAGGATGAGTTATGTGACATGTAGACATTGGGTCTTATTTCCCCGAAAGTGAATCGAAGATTTCCTGGAGGAATCGCCTGTTTTCACCACTCGTACCACTATACAGTGGTATGTTGTCAGTCACTTAGTAGCCACTATCATGACGTCACAAAGTTTAACGTTGCAGTTTGTACTGTCGTGACGTCAGTAAAACGTGCGCGTGCCTTGAATTACGAGAAGGATTATGTACTCTGTAAGCTGTAACATAAGATGACGTATGAACTCCAAAGGCAAGAAATAACAAATAACTTATATTTATGTTTCTGCACTTGTTTTTCACCGTAAATCAGCCATCTTTAATCCAATTGAGAAAAAACTGAAAACAATCTACTTTTATTATTAGGTGAAGCTATAGTCAAAATTTTAACCGATAATTCACGTGATGTTTTGCACAGGCTATGCAAACATTTTGATCAAAATTGAGTGTTTTTTTGTTAAATAACATTGGAGACGTGTTTATATTTACACCAAGTTTGACATACAATTGTAGGGTAAAGTTTTTATTTATAAGTAAACACATCAAAAATGAAATGTTAAAGATTGTGTGCGCGCGCGCATATGGATATATTCTTCATTATATCGTTTTGAGGCATCTTGGAAATCGTATCAAAACCGTTTAATAACAATGTACACTGAATTAATGACTTTCGATCATCATGTGTGTTTCTTGTATTTAACGCGCGTCAAAAAATAACTAACTCGTAAGAGGGTTGGCGGTTATGTAGATTGTTCAATTACCTCATATAAATTTGTTTCGTAACGATTGCTCCTTTAGCGCATGCGTATTATTTCATCTTTACCAGTTATTTTAATAGCATAGTTTCTTAGAAGTTACCCTGCTGCTGTGTACAGTCAGTTTTTCTGTTGATCGCTTAAAACTAAATACGTTGTAATATTTTTACTTTTGTATTTATTATTATTATTAAACATAGCTTTAATTAATAAGACACAATAAAGTGTTTAGTTATTATAAGTATCACAAGATGACTCTGTAATACAAAACCGAAAAATGGCCGATAGCGACAGCGAAGATGAGGTGAGTCGTTAAAAAGTATATTATTTTTATTTGCTCTGCCAGTTGCGACACTGCTTTGTTTAGTATTAATTTGTATTAGTTAAATAAGTATTGTTGTTATTTAAGGTTTAGCAACACATACTAAACCAATACGGCACGTACAGATAGCTATTTCGTAACGTGTTGATTCAACAGCCAGAAAGATACTGTATTGTTGTACTTGAATGTTCGTCAGAGGAAACAAGCTGTTTCCCGGGCGCGTGCCAACAAAACTTTCAGCTGACAGTGATAAATATCCAAAATTAACGATGAAATTTTGCCTCATCTCCACTGTATTATTTAATATTCAGTCGA
The DNA here is from genome assembly GCF_004210375.1 of Tachypleus tridentatus. Taxonomy (NCBI): domain Eukaryota; kingdom Metazoa; phylum Arthropoda; class Merostomata; order Xiphosura; family Limulidae; genus Tachypleus; species Tachypleus tridentatus. The sequence goes on from NC_134837.1 coordinate 121,542,365, forward strand.
TTGAAGTATTTTCCAAGTATTCAAAGCAACTATTTAATAATAAATGTATTATTACATAATTAACAATCGGAGAAAAATTAGAAATTAACCTATTTAAATTGGACACAGTTGACTTTGCTAGAATGTTATTTCAATAAATAACGTGTTTTCATCTATTGTTAGGTCATTAAAATATTCTTATTCTGTTGGATTTTTATTTAACACAAAGACAACTAACTTGTTTTTTTAAACGATACTGATTTCTACTTTTGATACACCTGCTACGTCATATGATACATAGCAAACAGTTGTGTTTTATAAATCATGTGTCAGTAGTTACAGACTTTTGTTTATTATAGAGATATCTAATCAAAAACGCACTAAATATGAGAGTGACATTTGATTGTAACCAACGGAACCCTATTATTCGAAACAGACCTATACTTTATAGAACCAATCAGATTGTTTAAAGTATGTGGTGAGAGGTTTCTTTCCAAAACGATATTAATAATTTCCTTCGTAGTAATGCCTTGGAATTTAGACTGACTGACTGTCTTTTCATTACTTCCACATATTTGGTATAGCTGTATCAATCTGTTTAATTGCTTTAAATATCACGTGAAAATAAACGCTTTTTAATAACAAGAATTTCATAAATGTAGCAAATTCGTGTTTTTAAAAGTTAACAATGAATAAAATCCATTCACCAATATAATTCTTTTCAAAGCGAGCTAGAAACTATAAACCTCGTTCACATAGCTTAACTAATTTTTATGTATTTGCACGTCCTTTCACCGTAAATATTTAATCCAAATGACAAAAACTGAAAACAGCCCACTTATTATCAGGTGAAGCTGTGGTGAAAATTTTTAACCGATAGCTCACGAGAATTTTTGTGTAGGCGTGTGCAAACATTTTGCTCAAAACTGAGTGGTTTTAGTCAGATAAGTTTGGAGACTTGTTCTATATTCACGTCAAATATGACCTCCAATTGTAGGTTGTAAATATCTATCAGTGTACCATACGTGGAAAAAAATTCGTTAAAGTTAAGTATGTTTGTCTATCGAATAAAGTTCCGTATTTTTGGTGCGAGAAAAACAAAAAACGGCAGGAAGAAATTTAATCAATATTGGAAACTATATCTCCTATATTGCTTAAAGGATTGTCCTTAAGTTGGATTCGTTGAGTAAAGATCCAGAAGAACACACTTGCTGAAAACATTTATAGTTTGGATTACCACAATCTTTGTTACAGAGAGTGAAATGTCGCGAAAAAAAAATCTGTTACTAACACACAATGTTAGGTTGTTTTGGCTGCACGTCACACTGCCGCGTGTTGTCTTGGTATTTTTACTAAGAGTATCAATTCACATTGTTAAATTACTATACATGTTTAGGTCTATCTAAAATTTTCTACGCAACGCCATTTCGCGAGATTTTAATGGGATTACGACCGAGAATGTCGATGAAACAAGGACCTCAACTGAAGAATTTCATTCCGATCAGTTAATATAAAGGGGCGCCCACAGAAGTATTTTAGGGAGGGGGCAAAACACGTATGTCTTGATGATGAGAAACCTACTTGAAATAAAAATGTATCTGAACGACTGGTGTGAGAATTAACACGTTTATTGATAAGGAGAGAACAACCTTTCGACCTTCCTAGGTCATCTGCAGGTTGAAAAAAAAAGTTTAAATGTGACCGTTGACAGACAAGTCTTAGGGACGAGAATAGAAACGGGTACGGGATTATAGGGGGCGTTGCAGGTGGATGTCAGGTTGTTAATTAATATAGGTATAAAGGTGATCCTTTATATTGGTTTAATTTTGGTTTTAGTTGCTGTATAAGTAGGGCTTTGATTTTGCGTTTGTTTATATTTGTTTCCCTACTTAGTATCTGGATGTTTTCTATGGTTATGCTGTGTTTATTTGATTTGCACTGTTCAAAAACGTGTGAAGGTGTTTTTTTGTGTTCTTTGAATCTAGTTTCCATTTTTCTACTTGTTTCTCCAATACAGAAGCCGTGGCAGTTGTTGCATTGTATTTTATAAATAAAGTTGGTGTTGTGTTTGTCAGTGTAGTTTTTACATAGGATGGACTTCAGTTTTGTACCTGGATTTTGAATAAATTTGGTGTTTACTAGAATGTTGTGTTTTGCTAAGTTTTTTTCCAAATGTTGGTTATTTTTTCGCTGATGTCGGGAACATATGGTATGCAGCAGTGTAAGGTTTTGTAGTTTGTTGTATCTTGGGAGTTATTGTTTGTTTGTTGTTGGTCTAGGGGTGTGTGTATAATTTTTTCCACGGTTTTTGGAGGAAGTTTGTTGATGAAGTTATTTTATTTTGTTTATTTCATCGTTAATTTTATCAGGTGAACAAAGTTTTGTGGCTGTGTTTATTTGGTTTCTTTATATGTTGAGTTTTTTTGTTTCATGTGCTGAGCCTCACTGGATTATATATTCCCTGGGTTATTGAACATGGTTTTGGTGATAGTGAATTCTATAAGGGTTGCTAATTGGTTGCTGGGGATGTGTAATCAATGGCTTGGGGTCTTGAATATAAAATTTTAAAGCTATCTTGGAGACTTTGGTTGTTGGGACTTCTGTGAAGAGGGAGATTACATCAAAACTGGCCATTAAGGCTTTGATTTAATTTATTAAGAATATGTTTAAAGTTAAGAGTCTTTGAAAAAGGAGCCGGCTGATGTTACATATTTACAAAATGTCCACACTATCTATTTACCAAGGTTACAAGTTGAATGATTCACATGCCGACATTATGGGTCATAGTGAACAATCGGGTTTGTGAGGTTTGGGGGTGACGTATAGTTTTTGAACACTGCAAATGAAATAGACACAACATAACCATAGAAAACGCAGATCTTAAGTAGGGAAACAAATATAACAAACGCAAAATCAAATAATCCTTACTTATATAACAACTAAACCAAAATTAAACCAATATAAAGGAACCCCTTTATACCTATACTAATTAATAACCTAACATCTAACTGCAACGCCTCCAAATGTCAAATTAACATGGTAGCACTTTTGGTTTTTAAACCTCTAGGGAAAAAACCCGAAAGGCAAACCAGGCGCGCTCAGAAACTGTTGTTTCTCTTCAGCCCCACACGCGTTCCTACGTTAAGCCTATCTTGAAGGATAAGGGAATATCTTATTTTTTGTCTGGGAAAACTAAGAAACCAGGAAGGCTGTGGAGAAGGACAGCTGGGCTGTTTCAGTGGGAATGAATTCAATCTTGATAAGGTTTTCAGATAAATTTGTAGAGTAGCAGAGAGATCCAAGCTGCAGCCCGTCACGCTTTATCACAGGATGCATTGATCTAAGCAGAGCGAGTTGTGTGTGTGTGTGAAAGAGAGAGAGAGAGGAAAAACAAAAGGAGCGGGAAGAGGGGAAGAAGTAACCGAGAAATATACAGGAAAGACTAATTGAGAAAGAAAAAATGTAAATACAAAAAGAAATGAACACCACAACAACAACAAAAACACTAATGTACAAACAAAAAAAGAAAAAAAGAGAGTGACAGAAGGGAAAAAGTTACAGAGAAAGGGGTATTGGAATCTATAAATCCAATAACCAGAAATTTTGGTGTGGGGGGAACCGGAGAAAACCACTTACGCTGGGCGGGCGCCGAAAAATCTACCCACCCAGTGCCCAACCTGAAAGGTAAAGCATTATAAACATATAGATAAGATTGTACTAATCATTGTGATTAATGATCCAATTCAGTGGTGATGTGTACTTGGCTGAGGGTTGGGATGTGCCCGCTAGTTGAGATATATGAATTGTTTATGAGTTTCTTTCTGTCTTTTGCTTTAGTGTAGTAGCGATAAGCCAGTCTAATGAACCTGTCTTGTATTGGTAAGAGCTCTGTTAATGACTTGAGGTATGTTGCGGGAGTGTAATTGGGCAGGCGAAAAGCAATTTTGATGGTGCGATTCTGGAGGTTCTGTAATACTGGGTATTGTTTTTCAGACATGTTGCATGTGGCTGCACTGCCGTCCTTAAAAAGGGGTCTAATGAATGCTTTGTATATGGTGAGAATGATTTTTGGGGAGCAACCTTTGTTAGGGCCACTAATACGTTTAAGAAAGAAAATTCTAGTACTTACTTGAGTAATGATGTTTTGGAAACGTCGTGTCCAGGTTAAATTCCGAGACATGGTGAGGACTAGGAAGGTGATGGAATTGGTGAAGTTGATATCAACGTTATTGATGTTCAATTTTATATTGTTAACTTTTTTTCCTGTACTTATTGACGTTTCGATGAATGGCTGTGGTCTGATTTTGGTGGGGTTTAAGGCATCACGCCATTTGTTGCACCACTGAGTGAGAGAGTCTAGTGTTGTTTGGACCCTGTAGGCTGCTGTGTGGGGGGTTGCTGGAGTTGCTCCATATTTCTATATCATCAGCATACTGGGAAATAAGGGTGTAATTAAGAGGGGGAAAATGTATGTCATTAACATAGATATTGTAAAGTACTGGACTAAGTACCGAGCCTTTGGGACACACCTGTATGTAAGTTGAATGGATTTGAAACTGATGTATGACCACAGCTGTACAGTTAGTGATGATGCTGGATATCCATCGGACTAAAATTTGCGGGATGCTTAGGGCTAGAGTTCTGTACTGGAGGCCATTGTGCCAGACTGAGTCGAACGCTTTTCAGACATCTAAAAAGGTGACAATAGTTGTTTGTATGCAGTTGAACTCTAAAAATTGATTCGGTGAGACAGACTAGATGGTCAGTGGTTTGTCTTTTCCTTCTACCTGCGTTTTGGTTTTCGCTGATCACATTGTTGGACTCAAGGAAACAGTTAATTCTGTTGGTAATTGTTTTTTCCATAAGTTTACCTAGGGTATTCAGGAGACTAATTGGTGTATAGTTATTCGGATTACTTAGGTTCTTGTATGTTTTTTGGTATGATTTTAATTACAGCAGTTTTCCAAATGTTCGGGTAATATCCTGAAAACAGGGAGAGGTTAAAAATTGAAACTACGTGATTGAGATTGGTATTGGACAAGTTCTTAAGAACTATATTACTGATATTGTCTGGTCCTGAAGCTTTATTTCTGGTATTCTTTAGGAGTAGCTTTATCCCGGTTCTTGTGATTGGGCGAGTGTAATATGAGAAAGGCTGATTATCTTGATTGAGATTAATAGGAAACCGCATAGAGAAGAGAGTGGAATTTTAACTGATGACCTGATGAATTTGGTTGTAGTGTGATTGATCAAAGGTTGAGACGTTTGTGGTGACGAAAGTGTTCATGAAATGTTGAGCAAATATGTTGGCTTCATCTGAGTCGGTGGTTGCTGTGATGTTGTTGTATTTGATTTTTGGGAAGTTATTGTTTGGTTGAGTATTGGGTATGGATTTAACTTTTTTCCAGAAAAGTGCGGCATGCCATGGCCAAGCGTGTTAAGGCGTGCGACTCGTAATCTGAGGGTCGCGGGTTTGCATCCCTGTCGCGCCAAAGGTGCTCGCCCTTTCAGCCGTGGGGGCGTTATAATGTGACCGTCAATCCCACTATTCGTTGGTAAGAGTAATCCAAGAGTTGGCGGTGGGTGGTGATGACTAGCTGCCTTCCCTCTAGTCTTACACTGCTAAATTAGGGACGGCTAGCACAGGTAGCCCTGGAGTAGCTTTGTGCGAAATTCAAAAAACAAACAAACCAGAAAAGTGCAGGATTGGGATAGGCTTTTTCAATGGTATTGCAAAATTTGTTCCAGTTATGAGCTTGGAGAGTTTTGATCAGGGTTTTAATTCTGTTAGTGTTATTGACCAGAGTTTAAATGTTGGGGTTACGAGTGATAATGAAGTATGTTGTAACGTGTTAATACGTGTTGGGTTCGGGGGGAACATAAATAGTGACTGAAGTAATAAGGGTAGATTGTGTGGTGTGTATTTGGCAAATAATTAGTTCTTTATCAGTGGTGTACGAGAGTTTTGAGAAGGAGAGTACCATAGAGTTACAGTATAGTATGGCAATACCTCGACGGTCTTGACTGAGTGGAATGTGTTTCATGTTATACCCTGGGATACTAAAATTAGTTTTTTCCTTCAATAAAGTTTCATTTATGCATAGGATATCGGTATTGGTTGTTTTAAGTAGTTGGAATAGTTCGTATTTTTGTGATTTAGACCGCCTCTAATGTTTGTGTTATAGTTGCCATTAATAACACTACAAAGAATTTACCTGTCGTCTAGGATTGATTTGTCTGCCTGATTCCGGGCGTTCATTTTCTGCAACACCCTCTCCAATCCCTTACCCCTTTATACTCTCGTTTCTAAGACGGGTGTCCGTCAACGGTCACATTCAAACTCTCTCTTTCTTAACCTGAAGATGACCTAGAAAGGTTGAAACGTTGTTCTCTTATCAATACCCATACCAGCCGTTCTGAGATACAAAACACGTATGTGGGAATCAGGTTTTACAGTTTGTCAGCAGACTAAAAGAATGTGTTTAAACGCAAAGATGAATTTATAGTTTTAATAAAAAATTACTAAAATATCTAGTTTAACTATAATGGGTTTATATCATATGTGCGAGCGTTTTTGTGAAATGTAAAGGGGACAAATGATCCCCTTGCTGCTTTCTGCGGGTCCCCATTATTTACATTATTATTATTATTATTTTTTGAGAAGTTATTAAAAAGTACAAGTAACCGTTTCTATAGTAAATATTCAACCAAAATTTATATCTTTCAAACGTCGACTGTTGAGCCATTTGTTTATTGTTAATCACTTTTTGCATTATTAATGATGCTTATAAAGACTAAGAGGAAACCGTATGTCATATAGATCTTGATAAATACTAGTCGTTGTTACAAGATGTGAAGATAGTGTTTTTACCTGTTCAAAATTATTTTCTTTATGTAGAAACTCGAGTCGTTAACTAGCTAACATATGTACGTGTTAGTTGTGTTTTAAGTAGTGAAATTGTGTGGAATTTGATAGTGGAGTGCAAACTGTTATTAGTTCATGACTGATTTTTGTACTTGACCAGTACAACCAGTATATTTGAGGAATACGCAAGTTGTATTAGGTGACCCCTCCCTATGTATTCCTCCAAAATATTGGTTGTTATTTCCCAGGAGGCTCCAAGTACCCCCCCCCCCCGGTCTCTTCTAGTTTTAAGCAGACACGTAAATAAAAGTAAAAATAATGGCTCAGTGATTTATATGATTATAAGTGGTGACCAGTTATGTAATTGACTGCGAGACAAGTTCGTCAGTGTTTAGTAATCAACTGAAAACTCGCACAATGTTAATACTGGATAAAACGCAATCTTGCTGGTTGCATTAGGCTTAGAGTTGATCTGAAGATTGAAACAGGCTTTTGTGCGTGTGTTTTTTGTTTTGTTTTTTAGACGCTAGGATGCACAATAAGTTGTCTGCATTCGGCTTATAGCAGGATCGAATCCCAAATTTTAGAGTTACAAGCCTCAAGCTTGCCGCTAACCAACAGGAATTTTTTTTTTCAAAGTGACGTTTTAAATCAGAGTCGTACCCAATCTAACGCTTTGCTTGAATAATTAATATTATTAATAAGTAATAAGTAAATTACCCCCAAAGCGAGATTTATTGGTAGTTATTATTTTCAGCGTTTCAATTTATTTGAAGTGTCTTCCGCGTTAAAGTAACCTGTGAATTGGGTGGTGACTAGTTATGGTTCGTTATAATGAGACTCGTTGAAAGAATTGATAACTTATCTCCTCGTGCTTTATGACCGGTAGGACTAGAACCGGCGACACGGTTGTACATAATTATTCACACACCGGTATACGTGTAATCCTCTTTCTTCGTTCTGTTTATCTAGTAGGTTTCAAGTGCTTCCTTATCTCTCGAAGTTTAATTATTTTTATGAACACCTCTTTATTTTCTCCACCCAAGAACCAAGTTTGTAGATGTAGACCACTGTTTGTGTCAGTGGTTTCGCACATGCCTTTCAAGGGAAATCTGCTAGTGAACAGCACGCACCACCAATTTTGGAGCTACGTTTTTTGTTTGTTTTTTCAATCCAATAGTTATGTTTGATTGCCAATCTCGTAAGACACCCACGAATCTAATGCGGAGTTTTTGTGTGTGTTTTCAGTAACGCGATAAGAACCAGGAAACCCCGAGGATTCATAGTCTAGACATTAGGCTTAACACATACATTCATATAACTACTAAAAAGCATTGCTATAAGCACACACACACACACACACACACACACACACACACACACACACACATCAATTAAATATTCATAATATCGTTAGTAGGGGTGAACTTACGGTGGATATCAGAGAGCAAACACCACGTAAGTGGGTTTTCAAGAACAATCTATGCTTCGGCATTGTTCTAATACTGCTAGGTTTATTTTAACTTAGTAAAACTATAAGTTCACGCGGCTTTTGCCAAATTCATGAATAATATTGTTAGGTTTAAATACAAAACGTTTGTTAATTTGTATAAACAAATACAACACAGTGGGTGAGTGAATAAATGTTATCAGAAGCTAGTATTAATTACAGTGAATAGTCCTTTTTATTGTGTTATTAGTTCCAACCCAAACAATGGGCTATCGATACTTTGCCCAGCACGAGGAATTTGTTTGTTTGTTTGTTTGGGAATTTCGCACAAAGCTACTCGAGGGCTATCTGTGCTAGCCGTCCCTAATTTAGCAGTGTAAGACTAGAGGGAAGGCAACTAGTCATCACCACCCACCGCCAACTCTTGGGCTACTCTTTTACCAACGAATAGTGGGCCCAGCACGAGGAATTAAACTCCAGATTTTTGAATTGTAACTTCGTAAAATTACCGCTGACCGATAAGCACTAAATTTTATGTGCAATTTACCGAATAGAATAGAAGTATTATAGTGTTTTAGACAGCAGTTAGCACTAATTTACAGAAAAAACGAACCAAGAGCACGTGACAATGTCAAGCTTATCCACTCTAAAACAACGATTAATAAAGCACCTGTTTTTGATTTTATTTCTTATGTTTAAAAGTCAAATACTTTGTCTCAGTGTTTTACTACAGTAATACAGATTTTTCTTTTAAATAAAAGTATATATGTAAAAACGGCTCGTCTGGGTTGAGAAAATATATTTTACGTAGAGGAGCGAACAACGTTTTGACCTTCTTCGGTCATCGTCAGGTTCAAAAGAAAGAGGTAATTGACCGGAAGCTAACCACATGTTTGAAAGGGGTTGTGTAACTGAGTGTGGGAATGTAGAGGGCGGGCTTAGATGTTTGAATATATAATTTTGTCATTTTATTATTATTTATTATATTATTTTTAATATAGGTATAAAGGTGTTCCTTTGTTTTGGTTTATTTTGGGCTTAAGTTGTTGTATAAGTAAGGCTTCGTTAATTTTGCGTTTGTTTATGTTTGTTTCTTTATTTAGTATTTGAGTGTTTTCTATGGTTATGTTGTGTTTATTTGATTTGCAGTGATAGAAAATGTGTGAAGGTGACTTTTTATATTCTTTGAATCTGGTTTTCATTTTTCTACTTGTTTCTTCAATATAGAAGTCATGGCAGTTATCACATTGTATTTTATAAATAATGTTGGTGTGGTGTTTGTCAGTGTAGTTTTTACATAGTATAGACCTTAGTTTTCTGCCTGGTTTTTGAATAAATTTGGTATTAACTGGAATGTCGTTTTGTTACTAGTTTTTGCCAAATGTTTGTTATTTTTCTAATAGAGTCTGGAATATGTGGAATGCAGCAGTATATGGTTTCGTGATTTTTTGATTCGTGGTATATATTTACTTTTGTTGGTTGATTTTGCTTTCTGTCTAGGTGTGTTCGTATAATGTTTTCTATGGTTTGTGGAATAAAAGTGTGGGGTCACAGTTATTTGAAAGAGTCTGGTACGTTATTTCATGGTTCGGCATGGACAGATGGTTATGGCGTTGGAATCGTAATCTGAGGGTCGTAGGTTCGAACCCTGTCATACCAAACATGTTCGTCTTTTCAGCTGTGGTGACGTTATTAAGATTGACTGTTATCCCACTATTCGTTGGTAAAAAAGTATCCCAAGAGGTGCCGGGGGGTGGTGATGACAAGATCCATTCCTTCTAGTTTTAAATTATGGTCGGCTAGCGTAAATAGCTCTCGTGTAGTTTTGCGCGAAATTAAAAAAACAAACAAACAAACACAGCTGGACAAAACCCTTTTGGCGACACCTCATATACCACACATAATAACAACACTTACCGGATACATGCTAACAACATAATATTCACAGTTGTATATATCAACATCCAAGGTGCAATAGCTTCCAAGAAACACGAGATCGAAGACCTTATACAAGAAACTAACCTTCATATTATAATAGTAAGCGAAACTTTAATATATAATAACAATAGATTTAAAATACCAAATTACGCATCAATAAGGAAAGATAGAATTAACAAAAATGATGTAAATAGAGGTATTATGTTGCTATACAAAACTGTATTATCAGCTACAGAAATTAGATTGAGCAGTAATAACGAACATGTTACTGTGGCTATTCTGCAAATAAACAATACAAAAGTAATTGTAGCAGGAATATACTGTTCACCAAATAAACAGACACAGCATTACTCAAGAACATCTTTTCCGACAACCATAACTCTATAGTTATTGGAGACCTAAATAGTAAAAATGTCAATTTTTGATGTAGGTACACAAAGAACAATAGAAGTTTCCAACAGTTCATAGATGATAACAATATAGTTCTACTAAATGATATCACCCCTACACACACAGCGTATGCCACTAACACCAGTAACGTACTTGACCTGTGCCTCTTCACGTATAACATGAGCCAAAAACGAATAAAATTCCAGGTGGGAAAAGATGTTGATAATGGCCATTTACCAATATATTGCGTCTTCGATCTCGCCCCTCATACAAAATATAACCTACAGGAAAGAAAAATTTAATTAGTAAAGCAAATTGGCAAAATTATAAACGGGAATTAGACAACCTGTTGCCTAATAACGTCATAAAAGAAGTTAAAACCCATATTGAATTGGTTTGTTTTGAATTTCGCGCAAAGCTACTCGAGGGCTATCTGCGCTAGACAGCTAGTGATCACCACCCACCGCCAACTCTTCGGCTACTCTTTAACCAACATTTTAACGCCCTCATGGCTGAAAGGGCAAACATGTTTGGTGCGACCAGGATTCAAACCCGCGACCCTCGGATTACGAGTCGAACGCCTTAACACGCTTGGTTATGCCGGGCCTGTATTGAATTGGATAATTGTCAAACAATGACGGAGTGCCTTCAGAAAGCAGCCAAGAAAAAAATACCAGAACAACACCATAAAACAACAAATAACACATGGAAACCCAATACCGAAATAATTACCCTAATCAGAAAACGAAGGCAATTAAGAAGACAGTTCATGATAACTAGAGACAGAGAAACAAAAATGCAAATAAACAGTATAATAAATCACATCAGAACACAAATAAAACACCAGAAACAAGAAGAGTGGGATAACTTCGGCTCAAAACTGACCCGAGAAAATTCTGGACTCACTGATGATAATACAGCCGTAAAAAAATATCCTTCACTTGAACACAATAATAAAAGCTCAACTTCAGAATACATTTAAAACTCACTCTGATCAAGATATGAATACATATTTCTACAGTAAAGTCACCAACCATATACTAAACAATAAAAAAAACATTTAACTAATTTTCCCAATGAGCATATCTGAGACAAACAAGACACATCACAAACCATGAAAACTACGAAGACACGATACTAACGAAAAAATATCCCAACAAGAACTTATTGAAACAATAAAAAAACACAAAAACAAATCTCCAGGTGAAGATAAAATACAAGCTATCCTTCTGAAAATAGGTTACTCCTAAATTGTTTGATCACTTAAAAACTTTTTAATCTATCCCTATCCTCAGGATACATCCCAGTTTCTTGGAAGCTCACTAATATATTAATGTTCCATAAGGAAAGAAAGCCAGCAAATAAACCTAATAGCTACCGACCAATCAGCCTGACTAGCTGTATAGGCAAAATTCTAGAGAGAACAATCAGTAATAGACTCTTCACATTCTTGGAGATAACATCAAAATTACCAGAAGAACAAAACGGATTCAGGAAATTCATTTAATTAGATTAACGGAAACTATAATAAATAGCTTCAATAAAAAAAGAATACTGTCGCTTGCTTCCTTGATATCGAGAAAGCTTTCGACACTGTATGGCACGATGGTCTAAGGTTCCAAATTAATGAAATGGGACTACCGCGAGGAATTATTCGCTGGTTATCTAACTTTTTGGAAAATAGAAAGTGTAGAGGGTATCTTTTCCGAGTACTTTACTCCAGTCGCTGTTGTTCCTCAGGGAGGGGTGGTTAGCCCTGTACTCTTCATCATGTGTATAAACAATTTACCATTGAAGGATCCTAATCATGGATTCTTTTCACAGTTCGCTGATGAGGTGGCAGTCTGGAAAAGTGCCGCAACAGGAACAATAGCAGCCACAAACATACAACCGCAACTAAATAGAATAAGTGAATACTGTCAAAAATATAGAATAAAAATAAACAGCAAAAACACAACTCGTAGTCTTTACGAGATTGACAAAACACAAAAAAACTACAGCCAGAAATATGTATATGAATGGAACACTACTTCAGACTACCACATCGGCAAAATTTGTAGGCCTAACCTGTGATTCAAAATTAACTTGGATTAACCATGTAAATGAAATTAAAAACAAAGTCTGGCGAAGAACTAACCATGCTAGAAGTCTGATTGGCAAGAACAGTGGAGCATCTACAGATAACATACTAAAAATCTATAAAACATATATTAGACCAGTAATAGACTACGCAGCTCCAGCATGGATAACTGTAAACGACAAAATAATTAAAATCAAACTACAAACAATCCAAAACACACTCCTCACAACAGCATACAGAGTTCCAAGAACTATATCAACTCAATTCATACACAAATATTTGAACATACCAACTATACCAGATAGACTTCTACATAGTACAATAACGTACTTCGATAAAAATTGGATGAAAAACGAATTACTATGCGAACTAGATAGGTACCTCATTCGTGATGAAGTTAGTCCTAAAAATCTCTCCCCGGTCAATATATATTTTAAACATGAAATAATAAATAAAAAATAAATATATAATAAAAATATATATGTATACATATATACACATATGATTAATTTAAAATAAATAAATAAAAGTGCCACTAACAAACTTGACATCTTGCTGGTAAGGCAAAACAATACCCATATATGTATCACAATACATGGACATTGCCCAGAAAAGGGTCGGAGAAATATTCAGTTCAGTGTGACCCAAAAATGAAGTAACTCTCAATATTAAATACTGCAAGACCACAAAGTACGGGTGGAGGAAGAGGTCAAAGATAACCTGACCTTCCAGGGTACGAACATATCATACCCAAACACCGAGAGAGTTGTTGTTGTTTTGAATTGAGCACAAAGCTACACAATGGGTTATCTGTGTTCTGCCCACCACGGGTATCGAAAACTGGTCTTTAGCATTGTAAGTCAGCAGACATACCTCTGAGCCACTGGGGGGCATCGGGAGAGAGAGTTGGCGATAACTACTGTTGACTGGCTGTTATCCATCTCGTAAGTAGTACATAGTCAAGGACGATTATGTTGTGAGACCTTACATATTTTGTTCGGTGAAACACGTACATAAGATATTGTTAAGGTTAGAAATATATATACACATACACACCAATTGCATGACGTCATCAGCGAACCAGACGCGTGAAACGTGTTTATGCATGTCACTGATAGGGTTTAATACGGTTGTTCTACAGTGACTTCAGATAGCTATTATCCTTCAGGTGATGTGTGGTTGTGATAGAATTTGCCAGGAGGCGTGTAGAAAGTGCACGTGAGCTTCTGCGTCAACATGTCAAGTCCTCCCTGTGTGTCGAAGGCGTGACCGTGTTTCTATCAACTTGTAATGGATAGTGGTGTATAACAGGACCACTTTGGCAGCGCCATGATTCTCCATCACATAATTATTTTGAAGATTATTTATAATAATTTAAAATTAGATTAATTTTCACGCTGAACAGCACCGAAATAAGCTTTCATGTACAAGTCGGAGTGAATTGGCTATCCCTAATTTTGAACTAATGACCAGAGGGAAGACAATCTTTGTTCGAATATTTTCAAGCGAATAACGGGTATGACTGTTACTTTTATAACGTGGCTACAGCTGAGATTATGTAGTGTGTTTAGCAGCATTAGATCATACACAGATCTAATGTAGTGTGGAATTAAAACCTGCTTAATTTACGAATGTAATTTTCTCATAAGAAATTAAAGCAGTATTTATTGGAATCGTTTTGCTTTCTTATGATAAAGGCACAATCGTACCTTAAAGAATTTTAATTTTGTGTGTGTGTGTGTGTGTGTGTGTGTGTGTATATATATATATATATAAACATATGTTACAAATAGTACATAAAATATCAACCATGTATAATGTTTTATTTACCACATACGAATAAGGGTTTAAGTTGCTCAATATACCAGAAACGAGAAATAAGTAGAAGGCCCTTGATATTTCTTAGACCTTGTACCTGCTTCCATATTTTAAGACTTGTATGGAAAAAAAGTGTGATATATATATATTATTATTATTATTTTAAAAAATCGACACCTAATCGCTAGCAGCATAAAAGTTGATGCCTGATATAATTAGAGCCAATTGTGGTCTTAAGGTTAGCATTCTCTTTGATTTGAGGTAGAAATTGTACAAGAACGATCTTATGAGTACGTGACATTGTAGAAGTTAGTCAGTAAAATGACATACCCCACTTGTTCTCTAATTTACTCAATTGTTATTTTATCGTTTCATCTTGCTTTCTACCTCGTGGAGGCGGTTAGTTGTGGTCTAGTAGCTAGTTAGTCTGTATGGGCTTTTGAATTTGGTTATTCATGGTTCATGTCCCTCTTCCACGTAAACATACTCCGTCCTTTTGGCCTGTGGATGTTTTTTAAGAATGGCGTCAGGTCCTATTTTCCAGTCAAGCAAGTGTAACCCAAGAGTTAACAGTGGTTGTTGACCATAGGTATCTTTATAGCAGAATCATGGAAGAGGAAAGAAGGAGTTTCAAAGTGGAAGTGCTTGACTAGATGTGCATATTTCACAAAGACAGCTAAATCTGTGGAGGGGTTTTTCCCCAGAAAATTAATATAACTTGCAGTTCTCTTGAAGTCAGATATGTAAAAGTGAGGCTGCTATAGCAACCCTGTTTCCAACGTCTTTGAAAATAGATACGTGTATTGTTATATCACCTTTGTAATTAATGTATTTTAAGATATTTTAATGTTGTAACTTATTTGTTAGCTAGGGAGCGCATGATGCTAAAATAATTTAAGGCTACGGGAGTGTTTGTTTTGTTATTATGCACAAAACTACATAAAGGGCTATTTGTGTTCTGCCCACCATGGGTATCGAAACCCCGTTTCTGACAGTATGAGTTTGCAGACTTACCACTGTGCCACTGGGTGACCCATGGAAGTAGTCCTAGAATATTTCAAATTGATTTTGTGAAAGAGCTAGATGATTTAATGTAAAATTTTCTTGAAATTTTGTTAATTATAAACACGCATGAATCAGTCAGTCATTCGGTCAGTAAACGAACTAAGTAAGCAATCTTGTAGAGGGAATCAGTCAGTGGTAGCAATTACACACATTAAGTTATCTTGGCTTTTTTTTTTACTTAGTTGTAGACAAATGAGTGTGGTATTTCCTTATGCCTGTGAAGTTACCATAGTTTGATGTGTGTATAAACATTAAATTTGAAATGTAAAATGTTCTATTATCATGGAATGGACTTTGTATTATTTTCCCAAGATAATTTAAAAGAACCCACCAGCGAAAGAACGATGTTACAATATTAGTATCAGAAGTGGGATATTATTTTTAACTTTCATTCAAGATTAACAAAAGGGAACAAACTAGGATAGAAATTTGCAAGACATGATAAAACAATGAAAATAAGAACAAACAGGAAGAGACAGAGCATCTAACAAAAAACAAGAAGAATAGAAACAAAACATTAGAAGAAAGAGAATATTAAGTGAAAACCAGGAAAAATGGGACAGAAAATTAGTAGAACCCTACAGGAATTTAAGAGAGGATCTATAAGAAAAAGACATACTATTCAAAGAAGAATTATAATCAAAAATCAATCTAATTGAAGACAAAATGTATGGAACTATTGGAGATGAACAGCTGTATAACAAGGATAATGTTGAAGAAGCATGAAAGGACGTTGATGAAATCCACAGTGAAAATGTGTTAATAAATACAAAGATTAAACCAGTCATCCCTTCCTGCATTGACTCAAGATTTCCAACTGAACACATCATTTTGTAGAAGATGGGGAATAGAAGAACTTTAGTCCACACCTATTACCACTAATACTGTGCCATATGTTACTGATTAAACTTTTTGGACATTATCAAATCCATTTGAATTTAGCTGGCCAGTCCAACATCAGCCAGTAGAAACCAACAGGAATGTGATAAGAGTCAAATGAGGCTCAGTTTGAAATACTTTCTAGAGTGAATGGGTAGAATAGTGAAGTAAACTTTGGTCTATTTAAGGGACCATCTTTGACTTCATTAAGTAACATTCCAGCTGATAACCCCCCTCGATGTGGATTCCTGTATGTAGTGACAGGACCTCCCAGAGAAGGTTCTGTACTTTTAGTTTATCTCTTCTGGGTTCAAAACATCCACCTGCATGTTTGCCATGTGTGGTGACCCCTGAAGGGGAGGAGAGGATCCTAATGGTTGAGGGGTCCAACTCTAACATACCACTTGGGCCTTGAATTCCTGTAGAAGGGTGGTCTTGGGGTGGTTCCCCCAAGATCAGTTGGCTAGTCTATTTGGGCTAGGGTCAACTGAGTGCCAGCGTAGGACATCCTCAACTGGTGTAGTGGACATTGTCTGATACTGGTGTTTGGGTATAGTGCTCATGAAACCCTGGCATCGCTTCAGTGACCTTATATGGCACTGTAGTGTGTCTTCCATGCAGGTGGGGTCAGTGGACACCGAAATATTTTTTTTTATGGATACCCCTCAAATAAAAAAAGCAAAAACAAACATGACAATGTATAGAAAGATTTGACTACTGGCAAACGACCATGCATTGATTGTATGGGCAAAATCACAACTTGAATCTGTCCTGTGATTTTTAATTATACATTCTTTAACTGAAAAACCCTTAGGGCAGATGTCTCTGTTTTTCATTCAAAAGGGTTTGGAATGGCTTGCTGGTTTTCCTAAATTGGCAAAAAAGTTATGGTCTGGGGACATTTTAGTGGAAACATCATTGCAACATTCCAAACTCCTCTTGAAATCAAAGGCCATTGGGGGATATACCCATTGAGGTTACTCCTCATTCTTCCAGAAAAGTTATAGTTGAGAGGGATTTAAAGACCATTCCTGAGTCGGAGATCCTCGCACGTTTTACCAGCCAAGGTGTTACATCTGTGTGTCAAATTTTTACTTGTGAAGATGGAATTATGGAGATTAAATGTTCTAATATTAACATTTATAATGTCACGTCCTCCACCACAATCAAGACAGGATATCTGAATTGTAAGGTACGGCCTTATATTCCTAACCCTCTTAGATGTTTTCATTGTCAACGATTTGGTCGTTCGAAAAGGTCTTGCTCTTTATCATTGACATGTGCTCTTTCTGCTGGTAAAGATCATGATGCTTTTGAATGCCAACTAGAACCACATTGTATTAACTGTAATGGTCCACATCCTTCCTATTTTACATCTTGCTCTAAATGGGTAGAAGAGAAAGAAGTACAACATCTAAAGACAGTTCACAATATTACTTACTCAGAGGCTCGGAAATTACTATTCCCAATTCCATCTCAGACTTATGCTGCTGTAATCCATTCCACTACTACAGTAGGAGTCCAGACAGACCTTTCTGTGCATCCTACAGAATCCTTAACAGTGCATCTTAATCTAGTACCCTCCAAAATCAACAAAGTTAACGAATCAGTATCTACTTCTATCTCTGTCCTTACCACAACTTCCAGTTATTGTCCAACTTCACCTTGTTGAAGTCAAAGTGTTTCCATGGGGTCTTCCTCTCTTGACACTGCAAAAATTAAACAAACCATTCATTCATGCCCTCAATCACTGGAATGTATGCTTACAAACACTGACCTGCCTACTTGATCCAGAGCTGGATCAATAGAGGGTGACAGACCCACATCCAGTAAAGAAAAAAATGCAGTTGCAAGCAGAAGGTCTCTTTGCCATATTCTCCTCCAAAATAAATAAAAATGGCCATGCTAATCCAATGGCACAATTGAGGTTGTCAATCAAATGTGAATGACATCAAGAATTTGATTGACTTTTATCATCCCAAATGTCTTTCTTTGCAGAAAACATTTTTAAAACCTACTAATACAGTCACAATTCACATTACTCCTTATACCGAAATGACAGGTCATGTGTAGGACAAGGACATGGAGGAGTGGCACTGCTGGTTGATCAGCATGTGCTCACCCAGTCCTTATTGAATATGCCCTTGGAAGCAGTAGCCATCAGTATCTCCTTGGGTTGTACCATAACTGTTTGCTCTCTATACCTTACCACAGGAAAAGAATTCAGTCAGACCTTGATGCCCTCATTGAGCAACTGCCAACCCCATTTTTAATTTTTGGGGATCTAAATGGGCATAATCCTTTCTGGGGTGGTTCTAGTATTGATGTGAGGGGTCATGCTAAAGAGCATATGCTCTTGTATCACAACATGTCTGTCTTCAATACTGGCTCTCACACTTATTTTCATGCACCCTGTCAGTCATTTACTGCTATAGGTCTTTCTATCTGGTCCCCTTCACTTTTCACTTGCTTTTCTTGGGAGGTTGACATCAGTCTACAGGGTAGTGATCATTTTCCTATTATATTAGAGAGATTGTCCATTGTCAGTGCAACCTGACCTGTATGCCTCAGTGGAAGTTGGACCAGGCTAACTGGCCCTCTTTCACTGCTCTCTTGGAACATGATCCTGCCATCTTATGTAAATCATTGATAGATGATTGTGTAGCAACAGTAACTTACTGTACTGTCCAAGCAGCTGCTTAGTGCATCTCCAAGACATCATCATCTTTCCCACAGCATCCCTGCCCTTGGTGGAATTCTGCTTGTTATATAATATGAAAAGCTTAGAAATGTGCTTGGGATAAATTTCATAGATATCCCATGCCTTTTAAACTGCATTGCATTTCAGCAAGCCCATGCACATATTCAGCAAGTTAGATGTCAAAGCCAGAAGGAATCTTGAATTAAATATACCTCCAGCATTTCTTCAACCACCAGTTTAAAAGTCATGTGGGAGAAGATCCGAAGTTGAGTGGATGGTATACTTCTGTCCCCTTCTATCTTAATATTCAATGGTCATGGAGTTGCTGATGCTCAGAGCATTGCTAATACTTTTGTTGAATGTTTTTCTCATGTATCTAGCTCTTCAAACTCGTCCTCTTCCTTCTTAGCTATTAAAACATGAGTTGAACATCTGTCTCTTTTCTTTTTAACTGGTCATCCCTATGATTACAATTGCCCTCTTACACTGGTGGAACTCAAACTTGCACTTCATCGGTCTGGAAATACATCAGTTGGAACTGATGATATACATTTTGAGTTGCTATGCCACCTTTCTTCTGGCTGTCTTTAACCAGATATGGCAGGAGAATGTCTTTCCTAATGCTTGGTGTCAAGCTATTGTACTCCCTATTCTTAAACCTGGGAAGGATCCAAAGATTCCTTCGAATTACTGTCTAATTGTTTTAATGAGTTGTCTTGGTAAGATCTTAGAAAGGATGATTAATGCTCATCTTGTTTGGTTCCTTGAATCAAACAACCTTCTCTCACCCACTCAATGTGGGTTCTGAAGACAACGTTCCACAATAGACCACTTAATTCACTTTGAAACATCAGTCAGAGAAGCCTTTGCGAAGTGCCAACCTCTTGTTTCTTTTTTTTATTGTTATTTAGAGAAAGCTTATGATACAATGTGAGATATGGCATCTTGCGAGACCTTCACTCATATGGATTGCATTGCAATTTGCCACTTTTTATTAAGCATCTTTTAATGAACTGTCGATTCCAGGTCCGTGGCCTCAATACTTTCCCATTTTTTTCCCACAGGAACTTGGAGTCCCTCAGGGCTGTGTTCTGAGTGTCATGCTTTTCATGATAAAGATTAATGCCATTGGTGAACAGCTACACCCTTCAGTTGCAAATGGTCTTTTCATTGATGACTTTGAATAGCATAGCAGTATCCACAGATCAGCCTCTTCTATGGTCTGGTTATTAAAACCTGACTGTACACTATTTGGCAGTTGACCTGGAGTGAGCAACAAAATAATAAGCTTTTACAAATCAAGCCTTCTTTAGCTCTTTGGCCATCTTGTTTCTGTAAAGATTGAAGGAAGTTGTTTTGGCTAGGCTACGCATTGGTCACAGTTTTTTAACTTGCCACTTTCTTTTATCTGGTACTGATGCACCAATGTGTGGTCTGTGTGGCACTCTGGTCATAATCATACATATTTTATTATAGTGCTGTTATTACAACCAAGAACGACAACACCATTTTAAACGTATTTTTAAGAAAGGTTTGCCCTTGACATTAGCCAGTGTCATAGGTGATACTGTCCACCTCGCTCATGTTTTTACATTTTTAAGAGCCATTGGTCTTTTTAAGTTAACTTAAGGTTTTTATTGGACTATATACTGTTTCAGGATGATTTCTTTTACACATTTTAATTTTTATTTTGACCTGAACCCAGGACTGGAAAGGCCAATTTCAAGTGACTGACAGCAAATTTGAACTTAATGCTTCAGTCTTTCTGACAGATCTTAATTTTACTTATTTTGCATATTTTTACCTTAATTTCTATATACCATTATAGTATACTACATCTTGTTTAGCACAAATAGCCTAGTAGCTTTGTGCCAATAAACATGAAATACCTACTTACCTACCAGCTGATAACCATAATAGCTGTCAATACTTGACAGCTGGCTTATCCAACAGGTTTGGAGTGTTGCACCAGAAGTATCCAGAAGTGAGTTCCAGAACAGGGTATGGGGGAAAGAAGAGACCCTAGCTGAACTTGTAGAAGATTTGGAAAGGCTTATTTATCCTACCTGACAGCTTGTGATGAAATGATGGATTTGTTGATATGTGACCAATTTTTAGGTTAGACACTATGACAGATGGAGATATGAGAATTAGGTTAAGCAAAGTAAGTGTACCTCATTAAAGGAAGCTTGCATTTGATGAGGGAACTAAAATCCATTAATGTTGCACATAAGCAACTAAAGATGCATCTTGAAGTTATGGTATCATTAGACCAAGTTATATTGAAATATCAGCTAGAAGATGTGGTTAGACAACTGTTCACACAGAGTAGAAGGAACAAGTCACAAAACATTAGGTGCTTCAGGTGTGACTTCAAAGGACATATTGCTAAGAATTGCAGACAAAAGCTGCTGGAAATAACTCTTTCAAAAAGCTATTAGAATGAGAGAACTGTTACAGGCATGGGAAACCTGGTTGCTACGACTGAAACCATCAGGAATCAACAGTTGTTCAGACACCAAGGATAAGTCATTAGCTGACCAACTCAAAGTAACAACAAAATGCTAATCAGATGATGGAAAACAGAAATTAACTGGACTTATGGAGTGAAGTTCAGCTGAGAATACCCCATCTACTTCTAATAAAACAAGTTCATAGTACAAGGTTTCCCAGCACTAGTCCTACAGCTACAACAATTTGACTTAATTTGGTATTTAAATATCACATACCACCTGTAGATATAAAGATGAAATGATGCAAACACCAGGTGTGCATGAGATTATGGCAAGAGGAAAATTGAAAGTTACCTATGCTGAAGAAAACTTCTTTGTGTCTTATAATGGTGGATAACTGACTTCAAAGTTACCTATGCTGAAGAAAACTTCTTTGTGCCTTATAATGGTGGATAACTGACTTCAAAGTTACCTATGCTGAAGAAAACTTCTTTGTGCCTTATAATGGTGGATAACTGACTTCAAAGTTACCTATGCTGAAGAAAACTTCTTTGTGTCTTATAATGGTGGATAACTGACTTCAAAGTTACCTATGCTGAAGAAAACTTCTTTGTGTCTTATAATGGTGGATAACTGACTTCAAAGTTACCTATGCTGAAGAAAACTTCTTTGTGTCTTATAATGGTGGATAACTGACTTCAAAGTTACCTATGCTGAAGAAAACTTCTTTGTGTCTTATAATGGTGGATAACTGACTTCAATGAACACTACATATTGGAAACTAACTTCTTGGAGAGACATGAGTACAAAGGCTAACTTCAAATGGCTTTGAAGTCTATGATCAGGAAACCTCTGGCACTAAATAACAAACTGTAACAGAGATTGGAATTCATGGGACAACAAGGAGAGCACTTGTTGTATCATCAAGAATTTAAATGCATGTATTAGGGTTTATTAAAAATTTAGTTCAGACCTAATAAAAAGATTTAACCAAACATTCTAGCCATGTCCTGATGGATTAATGGTCAATAAAACTCTTGTGGATTTGCAAAATAAAGATACCTTTAGAGTCATGAACACAACAAACAATAAGATTTCAGTTAGATCTGGATGGGACCTTTCAAGATGTGAGTATGCACAGATAACTCCACACCACAGAACATCATAAATAGTCACCTTTGAGATAAGATGTGGGAAAACTTTTCAAACAATTACATAATGACAGTTTACCAACTGAGTTACAAGTGTTATATGACCAGAACTGTGAAGGTCTTACATTGTGTTAGTGCCAGTAGTTACATAACTTGTTCACATAATGTCAAGTCATCTTCTGCATTGGATCTCATGACTTAGGCCAAACAAGTAAAATAGATCTCAAGATTGATGCTGGAGATCCAGCCCCAGTATGCTTGTTAACCAGGTGACTTCCATTTGGGAAACAGGCTGAATCTTAAATGTTCCATCATCTCTACAGCCATCCAGTGGCCATGTGGGTAATAAAAAGGTGTTGAAACAATGAAGAGAATGGTTCTACAAGTTTTGGTGCCAGGGATCTGTAGAGAGTTGATGTAAAAACGTAAACTGCTGTGAGTGAGAAGGTTCATTAAAGAAATAGCATGGACAACTAGAGAATTATGTTGGAGAACTAATTGAGATAACTGTATTTAGTGTTCTGTCAAAGAGTAACAATGAAAATAGATAACATCATGGTTGTGATGGACTGTTTCACAAAATGGTCATAGGCATTTGTTGTTCTTAACCAGTAAGTAGACATTCTTGTGAAGAACTTGTCAGTAAATCTGTCTCATGATTTGGTTGTGCCTATGGAATATCAGTTAGGTCAGGGATGGAACTATAAATCTGAGTTGTTTACTAAAATGTGTTGGATCCTTGGGAGTAAAAAATCAAGATAATTTTTTTGTATAACTTCTGATGGTGTGGTGGAGAGATACAACTGAACATTGTTAAATCAGTTAGTTGTGTGTATTAATGAACATCAGAGAAATGAGATCAAGATATTTCACTATTACTGATGGGGTTATCATAAAACAGTAAAATAAAACTACCAGCAACAGTGATGTTTGATAAAGAACCTATACTGTTGTGACAGATGGACATTTTACAACCTGAAGGTGTAGTTATGAATCTAGTAAGTTATTCATTAATGTCATTGTTTTAGATCAGTGCTCTAGTGACAAATGGAAATTTTATAATCTGAAGGTACAGTTGTGAAGCTAGTGAGTTATCTGTTGATGTCATTGTTTTAGACCTGCACTCTGGTGACAGATGTAACCTGAAAGTACAATGGTGAAGGTAGTGAGTTACCTGTTAATGTTATTGTTTTAGATCTGTATTATACTGAGAGATGGACATCTAATGACCTGAAGGTATTAATTGTGAAGTTAGTGAGTCATCTGTGTTAATGTTTTATTTTACATTACTAGGTTAGTACATGAATGTGTAATGTTGGTGAGTAGGGGTAGCTAAGTCACTCTGCAGTTGTTAATAACAGGGTAGGTACACTAACTGGAAAAAGTGGGGTAACATGTCCTTTCTGCCTTATGGGCTAGCAATAAATAGAAATATACAAATAATTGAAGGTATTAATTGTGAAGTAATTTATATGTTAATTTATTGTAGCTTAGGGGGTCAGTAAAAATGGACATGTATTAAAATTTGGTAGCATTAATTGTGACCAAAAGTAGTAATTCAGTCACCTTAACAGGTTGTAACAGTTGATGATAATAATTACTTTTTATGTGTTGAATGGAAAGACTTTTGAAATTTAACATTGATATATAACACTAAAAGTGTTGTAATTAAAGCCCTTGTTGTGTCAATAGTAGTGGTGTTAAAAAAACAAAAAAGCAGTGTTTAATATATTGTGATAAAAACTTTTCCTGTGCCACTAAACAGTTGAAACAAAACTTACAAAATCAGGGAGCTGTAAAGGGTTAGAAGGTTGTAGTTACAATGTGTGTAGATGAATAGTTTATTATATACTATCTTGTTTGAGTAATTTTAAAGTATACGAAAATTTATATACAAACACATTTATTGATAAAGTATTCTGTGTGATCTAAATCATTTGTTAAATAATGTTTTCTTGTCACTTGTGTGTAATGTTAAAATAGATACATGATTGAAAACGTTTTTAATCTGGCCTAATTTATAGCCTCTTGATGGTGACGTTGAAGAATTGAAATGTGTTGAATTATTTTCTGGAGACCATAATCTGATCCAAATTAAAACTAATTTCTGTGTGTGTGTGTGTGTGTATATATTTCAATTTATTTATTATTTTAATGTTTATTAAATCTTTTTCAGAAAATGTACTAATGTTTGAACTGTCAATCTATGGGTTCTTTTAACATTATTTGATAATAATACAAAGGATATGGTGAAATGAGTTAATACAGTCATATGAACAAAACTTCTTCCTATATTTCTGTATATATGGCCCAGCATGGCCAGGTGGTTAAGGCACTCGACGTGTAATCCGAGGGTTATGGGTTCAAATCCCCATGACACCAAACGTGCCTGCCCTTTCAGCCATAGGGGCATTATAATGTGATGGTCAATCCCACTATTCATTGGGAAAAGAGTAGCCCAAGAGTTGGCAGTGGGTGGTGATAACTAGCTGTTTTCTCTCTAGTCTTACACTGCTAAATTAGGGATGGGTAGTGCAGATAGCCCTTGTGTAGCTGTGTGCAAAATTCAAAAGAAACCAAATTTCTGTATTTATGTTTTTCACTAGTGCATACTTTACATTTCTGTTTTTCTTTAATAATATATGTTTATATACACATTCTGAAAACACAAGTAGTTGATTATAAAAATTGTACATTGTAGTAATCTTATTTTCATGAATATTAAAGCTGTTTTAGTATGTATGTATCTGTTAGTCCACATAACTGAAAATGTCTTACAAGTTATTGTTCCATATTTTAAAGAAATTGTTTCTGTATTTTATTAATAATAACATATTAGATATATATTGTAATTTGTTCACATAAATTAAAATCAATTTACAGCTTGAATAGTACACTATATTTTTCAGATGTTTGAAGATGCTTTGGATGAAGGGGCATCATCGTAAGTAATATTCTGTGCATGCTTCTGTGTTATTTGTTTAGTTCATATCTATCGAACATAGAATGACTGTGTATGCATTATAATTTAATTCTAAATCAAACTTGTTTTTAAGTCTGTGTTGTACACATATCCAGCTGTTAGTTTTAATAGAATAGTCCAAGAAGTTTCTATTTGCCCATGCAGACTAAATTGAATATTTGCTTAAATATGTCCACCCCAAAAAAAAATTTAAATGTCTACATTTTTCATCAACTTTTTAATTCTTGTGGAAAACAAAAACAATGCAAAGGTTTGATACTTTGACATTAAAAAATATAAATTAACCTTGAGTATTGTGTGTTACAACCAGTAACAGTTAAGTTTCTCACTGAAGTAATGTCTAAAAATTTAATAGGTAAAATGATCTGGTAATGTGGTACAAGGTGAATTTAATTAACATTAAAGCTGTTGGATAGGTCAAATGAATTTGCTTTAGAGTATTGAGATTTGCTCTAGATATCAATTATGGATTTACACTAAAATTTTTAAGTGAGTCAAGGTTAAACAGAATGATGAGATTGACCACAAGTTTGAAAATACAATCTCATTGGACAGTCACTTACTGGTTTAGATATCTTCCTTCATACTTTCTGTATTGTTTGAAAGCAACCTTTCTGAGTTTGCAAGAAACCTCAAATTTGCTTAGAGCTTCTTGTACTATCCAGTGACTGGTCATTCTACTGAAAATGGAGGTGAAGGCATTACATCTAGATGTTGCATGAATATCTGATTGAACAATATTGCTATCAACATTCTTACACAATCTGTATTAAGCAGTGTTCTCCCTGAGTGGTAACAAGTACTGAAAACAACAAAGGTAACATGAAACAAGATTAGTGTGATTGTTTTCTTGATTTCGTTTTGTGTGAAACCTGCACCTGTTCTGAACAAAGAATGATTATTATAATACTACATGAAGACAGAAATGCATGGTGTATTCAATTACCACAATAGCAAATATTCAATATAACGATTAGACATATGAAGTGAATTGTGGCTTTTATAATAATTTTTTACCTGCCTTAAGAGATAAGATGTAACATTTAGAAGCATTTTTCTCTGTTTGCAGTTTTTGCAGGTTACTAGGCTTTTTATTCAAAAGCATTAGAGAAGCCAACAAACTTAAAACAAACTTTCTTAGTTTTTTGTTTTTTTCTGGTTCATACTCAGTCTATTAAACAAATGTTAATTTTACTGAATTGTTCATCTTACTTGAGATAGAATGAGAAACTTCTGTTTCTATAGTTACTACTGGATTAACCAGATATAGGATCATGCAAAAAATTACGTGTATAACACTCATAATTTTGTTGAACATGATAATTGCTGCTCTGGTTGCATTTGTTTTTGTAATAAGTCAATATTAATTTCTCTAACATACTTTTGAACCATCAGTTAGGTCTTTAAAAGGTTGCTACAGAATCATAAAGAACAATGTAGAAGGTCAGTTTGAAAAAAACAACATTCGCTCGTACAACTATGTATTAACTTAAGTTAACAATACTTTGAAGTTGGTTGTTATACATGCTGTTAAATTTCAGTTACATTACATATTTTTCTTATCTTTGTTCAATTTGTAATCATCAGGAGATCATCTACAGTGTATTGTTATTCCCCAAAAGATTCACTGCAAACTAGCTACTAGCTATGGATTTTAAGATTATCTGGTTTGAAAAATGCTGTTAGTGTTTCTTAGTGTAGGTGCATGGTATATACTTAGTTTTATTGACTGATTTGTGCTATTCTATAAATAGAAAATATTTATATAGGGTAGGTTTGAACTTAACCTGTAAAAGCACAGGTCTTTCTTTGTTAAAACATTTGTGTTAAATAAGAATCTATGATGTTATTAACTTGTAGTCTGCATAATTTGGTGTTTTATCTTCATATTTGGTAAACCTGCTTTTCAGTCTTGGTTTAATTTTGATCTTGTTGACTTCCAAAGTATGAATTGACTGATTTGTCAATAGTTTATTATTAAAAATCAAGATAAAATCTGGTAATACTCTAATTAATTAGTTACATCGGCAAAACTGTTAACCTTGAAAGTGTTTTTTGAAGTAAATTACTACTTTCAATAATGTTTTTATTTTAACAAGATGTGATGGGTTTGTGTCAAGGTTTTTACTCTATTTGATTACATTTAGAAGCCAGGAAAGCAGCTTAATGCAGCAAATTCTCCAAGATGATATGTGACCTATTTTCATTGTATACATAAAGAAAATATACACATCCACTGCTTGAGTACAAGTTTGATATTTTTATGTGTTCTCTTCAGTCTAATCTTTGGTTTTTGAGAGGAAAAGTGATGAAGCTCATTTTATAACAGAAGGTCCAAACTACTTTGTGGTACAAGAAAAGAGTTAAGGTAGTCTTTGGAGGTTAAAGTTTGGTAACCTTTCAATTAACAAACTTTTCAGTTTTTCTTGGTGAAAGGTGACAAAATAATATTGAAGGTATAACAGAGGAAGCACAAAATTGATTATGTGGGGTGGGGTGTATCTTACACACACTTCCAATATGGAGATACTGGTGTGGATGGAATGTTGAAATGGTATTCTGTTTAGGAAGTTTATTATTTTGTTGATTGGTATATTTGTAAACGAAGAATAAACATCCAAGTTTTACCATTTCTCCTTCATTTGTTAGAGTTTTCCATTTTATTGGGGTAATCTGTAATTCAGAATATCCCTAGACCAAGGGACTGATGTGTTAGCAAAAAGGCAGATTGTTACATGGTACTGTGCAGTTACCTATTACTGTGTAATATGATTTGATGGTGAACAAATCTTGGAATTTTGTGTGTGTGTAAACCATTATTGGAAAAAAGTGTGTGTGCTTATAACTGGTACACTGTTGAACTGATTGTCACATAACTTGGCATATACACTTAGGGTCACCCAAAAGTGACATGGAATTAGTGTTTAGATTTGTCATCCCTAGGGGTTATGAAACAAAAACTTAAATATATTGATGATTTAATTAGCATAAATAATTCTGAAATATATAATGTTATTGACATCATTTATCCAACAGAATTAGAAAATACTTCAATTTCTAATACAGATACACGTTATTTAGATTTAGAAGTTAAAGTAATTGATAAAAAGGATATCAATATTAATATTTTTGATAAAAGAAAATATTTTGATTTTCCAGTTTATGGTTTACTCTCCTTACATGGTAATGTGCCATACCCATCTTTATAAACATAACTTCTCTGTTATTTAGATATTGTAAAATTTGAAATAAATTACAATATGTTATTAATAATGTTGATATACTGATATGAAAATTAATAGTTAATGAATTTAATAAAGTAATTTTAAATAAAATTATTAAATTATTCTGTAATAACTACAAAAATGTATTGAATAAATACAAAGAAAGTAAAATCTGAGAAATTCTATTAAAAATTATTTTTAGTTAAAAATAAGGTAACTTACAAACTTTACTTTATTTGGATGTACACCTTGAGCTGCATATAAAAGCACAACAGTCTCAATGAACTACCACTTTACTGATGTGTTAATTAGTGCCTCTGCCATACTGGGGGCAGGAGTGCTTACTTCAAGAGGTAAGTTTTATCTTACTTACCCTCAAATGGTAGTACCTTATTTTCATTTTTTTAAGTTTATTTATTTATTTTTCATCTTTTTATGTTTATATTTTCCTTATTCTTATTTTAACTTGGGAGAGCAGTCACCTTCCCACAACTGTTTGCAGACAGTGAAGGGTGATATAGATTTGGGACATTGTGGGATTGAGCACCTACATCTCTCTCTCTCCTAATTTCTAATTTTCTTATGTGAGACTAACAAACTGGAGGCTAAGACTGATAGATGGTGTATCCCCACTGCAATGTGGGTTCTACTTTGCAGTCACTTCCAAAATCTAGGCTACATTTTATAATCCCACATTGTAGCTTTTACCCTAGGATCCTTTTTTAAAAATATGCAGCATATTTTGTTTCATGTTAATGTGTTTTGTTTATGGCTTAAAAATTTATAATTACTGTGCATGTTCTGGTGTATGAACTGTTAGGGCTACCTGGGGAGAGTAACTGGTCATTCAGAGTTCAGTTTTATGTATACTTTACACTGTTTTTGTGTTTGTTCATCATGTCTGTAGTTTTTAAGTGATCACATTTTGTATGAACTCTTTGGAGATACATAAAGCATCATACAGGGGTTAAGTGTTCAATCCATGGATAGAAGAACATTCTGCATTTCTACCAATCACAGTTAGAATTGGTGTATACTCTTCAACGTTCAGAATTCTGAATACCCCGTTTCATTCTCTCAAGCATCCTAGTGTGTCCTGTTCAATTCTGTTAACTTATATTGTGCTTCAATTTCCACACTTATAAGTTAAATAGTTAAGTTGTTGGAACTGGCTCTTTTATATCTTTCATATTCTTTGAATGGGATATATACCTTGTCTTTTGTCTAGGTCTTTAGATTCGGGGAATTGGGAGATATCATCAGATCCTTTAGACTCAGTTGGTAAATGTTCTGTAAAGCAGGGAGGATGGAAGCTCCAGGAAGTTTTAGATGAAACCTGTCATGCCCTGGATCTCTTTCTCAACAACAAGTTTAATGATGCTCTTAAAATAGTATCCTCCAGGTCAGTAAGAAATTTCATCTTTGTTTCAGTGATTCTGTTATTCTGACTTGTTTTAATGTAAACTTTTCTGTGTATAAAAATTCTCAACATATTTTACTTTATGAATATTCATTGTAAATGAGTTTTAGTTTGTTTTCAGTAGGAAATGAAATGTGTGTGTGTGCACTCATGGCTCATTATTAAATGTAAAGAACTATGTCAAAGTTAACAGTTGCTGATACCAGTCGAAGAAGTAACATAAATTAAAAGTCAGTATACTAAAACACCAGTGCAACATTTCAATGTTGTATGAAATCACTTGTGTTAGCCTAGTTTAGTGAAGTGTGTGCTTTATATTTACTTTTATCCCTTCTTTTTAAGAGCACACGACAGTATTTATCATGGAGTAGGCCGTGGAACGATTCTCTTTATACAGGCAATAATGACAATGGAAATGGTAAGATTTGTTTAATTACATTATTATTAAAAAACAAATATTTCTGATTCTGAACATTGAATTAATTGATTGATGTGATTTATAATGTGTAAAAGAACAACTTGCTCTTGCTTTAACCTCTTTTCCAAATGACTGATCTCACTTGGTTTAGTCAAATGGCCTGAAACACTCCAGAGTGAGGAAAGATTCTACAAGTACACTATGGATACTTCAGTTCTGAGACTGTATATCTCTTGCTACATCCATTCTTTTTTATCTATACCTTTACCACTTGAATGTGTTTAATGCTCTTATTGTGTTATTTTTCCCTGGATTGTTTAGCTATGGCATTAGTACCTCATAGATTGGCTCTGTGTTTTTTAGTTGCACCATAGCAGCTCATAGAATAGCCGAGTTCTTTTTAGTTACAAACATTTGGCCCTTAGTTCCATCTCTTGACCAATTTGTGATCTGATTACAACTGCAGCTATTGTGGACTCCCTCCTTGTTTTCAAGTATAAACATTTAGCTCACAGCTCCGTTCATCTTGTGACTGATTTGGGATCTAATTGCAGCCATGGCTTTTGCAGATTCTCTATTGATATGTGTTTAATGCTCTTATATTTAACCAAATTGCTATGTTTAAAATCAGGGTTTTAATTTAAACTATAAAGATACTGTTATATTATGTTTTAACTTCCCCCTCCTCCCTTTCAAATACCAAAATCAACATAACTGCTTTGATATGAGTAATTTGGTACGTGTTTATTTTTTCACATGACTTTTTGTGGTTATGACGTTACAGTATCAGATGTTGATGAATATTGTAAACTGATTCTATGTAATATGCAGGTGTACCATGAGCTTTCTACCCCATTACTTAATATGTTGAATTTTTAAAGTTTGGATGCATATGGAGTACATTTAGCTTCTGATATAAAAAGTCAATGGAACAATTAAGTTTTTTTCACCTTGGTCACACATGCAATTGGGTCACTTTGCTAAGACATCATACAATTGTTTAAGCAAGAAAGATTGCACATCTAGTCCTTGTATTGAACTGAAAGTGAGTCTCTGTCAGATTAGTGATATGTATGTCCTGATTAGTCCAAAATATTTGTTTATTTATTGTTTCTCAGTTAAAGAGAGGTTTATAGGTGGATATCATTCTGCTAATAACTACCTGTAACTGTCAGTTTTCAACTGCCTTTGAATACACTTCAGGCTGATAAACAGTGTATTGTGTTAACTGGATAATTTTATGACTTTTTAACTTTGGGAGATTCACAGGCTATGGCAAAAATAGCATTTTGGAAAATGTGTGTTTTATATCCCTAGTGATGCCAGTCTGTTAGATGTGTTATGAGGCACTAGATGGTAATTAGTAGAATCTGTTTTTTAAATCTTGGTATAATTTGTATAAAATTAGGAAATCCTATCGATATGCTGTTTTTCAGCTTTAGTTGTATCCAGAGTTGGTAAAAATTGAACCCAAGATGGTCAAAGCACTAGTATAGATGACCATGGAATATTATTAGTAGGACTCTTTTAACAAATAATTTTTAGTTTATAGTCTAGATTGTTAAAATAATGGGAGTTTTGAAGTGATGATAAACAGTATATTTATGACTGTTGTGTAAAGTCAACTAAACTGTGAACTACATATATATGTGTATAATATAATTAGATTTGCTGAGGAAGTATTAAACCCTTTCCAGCCCACAGATGGTATACAACCATTATTTCTGCTCTTTCATTAATAAAAATTAAACTTGTAGACATAATCATTCCTTAGAGAAAGATATCTCCATACATATTGTTTTCTACCCTACAGAGTGATATTGAGCTGGCTATGGATGCATTAAAACAGGCTGTTAAAGTTTCTCAGATGTACAGGAGAAAAGTGTCAACAGTGTCTCGGATCCTTCATCACCCTGACTACAATTCTTACACTGAAGGTGAACTGTTCAGTTGTTGTTTACATAATGTATTTTATTATCTGGAAACTAGATAATGATTTATAATATTGTACTTGAGTATAATCCAGACAGACATTCAAGGTCTTAATATAATTAAAAACTGTCTTTAGTTACATTTTGTATTTGAGTGGTGTATTACTTAACCACGTATTTTATAAATTTCTCCCTCTGTTCAGACCACAGAGTGTTGCAAAATTGTGTATAGGTCCATTTTATCATGTGAAAGATAACATACACATTGCAATGTCTTGTTCAGAATTGCTTGACGTTGATGTAAAATGACATGTTTTACACTTGTAAGTATCACGTGGTGTAGCTATGGTATTATCACAACACCATGACTCGTAATGCATGTTCTCTCATCCATACGACCAAGTTAGCAGTTTTGCTACCTTTCATACATTGGGCTCCTGAATAAGATTGTTTGAACAGTGGGAAAAAAAATCTTTTAAATGGCTGTATAGAGCCAGTGGAGTTTGATTCAGATTGAACTATTTTAGATGGTGTAATTGAATGATTTTTAAAGATTATTATGTTATTCAGATATATAGTGAAAGTTGCTCACTGTTTACCTTCATACTTCTTACTAGGTGATTTAACAAAGTAAGGATTCTAAGTTTAAAGAAGTAAACACTTGTCTTTCAGTTGAAGTCCATGCTGAGCTAACCTATGCAGAATGTCTACTGATGAATGCTATTTTGACCTTTGTTTACGACCAAAGTCTACTCACCTTTGTTAAAGGAGGAATTCGGATTCGATCATGCTATCAGTCTTACAAGTAAGAATTGTTATTTTTCTGTCTTGTGTTTACCTTGTAGATTATAGCTGTATTAAAGCTATAGGTTTTAATGAGTGTTTTGGATGTTATCTCAATTCTAGTAGTCCAGTGGATCACCATTAACCCTATGGATTTATAATGCTAAAATCGGAGGTTTGATTCACTTCTGTGAACGGAGCAGATAACCCTGTTTGATTCTGCTATGAAACACACGTGCTTATGCCTCCAATGAATATCTACACATACAAACAATCAGTTGGAAAATTTTATGCTGTTGAACGAAATTGAAAATTTGATTAACATTTTAAGGTAATATTCACCAGATGTCAGCACTGTTGCACATGATCTAACGCAGAGATATTAAGTTTTCAAATTGATATTCTGATATGTTTGTAGTAGAAATAGTTGTTGGCATTTGTAGTTTTACACATTTGTGTGTTATGAAACTCAATAGTTTAATAGATATCTTTTTGATGAAGGAGGAGTGGCTGATGTTTGTTTTTCATCCATTCTTCAATATCATTATAATTGGTTTTGTTTTTTATTGCTTTTTGTGAAACTTTTTGTTGTAGGCTGATAACTGTTCCTCAAATAAGTCCCTAGGGTCTCTGCAGAAAGTTTGAGGGCTTATAACACAAAAAATCAGGTTTTGATGCCCATAGTGGGCACAGAATAGATAGTTTGTTGTGTAGCTTTGCATTTATCAACAAAATCCTTATACTGTTTCATTTTTGGTTATTTTTAATGTATGACTTTCAGTATGACCTAACTTGGATGTGAAATTAAATAAATTACCTCTGTGTACCTACCTGTATGTATATATTGTATTTATTCATTCTAAAACTCAATTAAAATTAAATTTTTATTTTATATGCTATAACAAAGATCGGCTTCTTGTACTTGTTTTATTTATTTCCCAATTTTGATAAGCAATAATTATATTAAAGCACTTAGAATAGGATTTATTCAAAACATAGTTCCAAATGTTTAAATAACTAGAAACCTGCCGTACAGAAAGATGAAAGATTCTACTAAGAGAATTAAAAAGAAATGACATTTGTACTTTGTTGTTGTTGTTAAAAAAAAAAGTTATACCCACTTAAAACACTTGTTTATAATAAATAGTAAAGATTATCACACTTTCTGTTTCTGTGACAGTTGATTTCTGTTAATTAACCTGCATTTTCCATTCCCTCTTCCTTGGTGACTTGGCAGTGAATCTGAAGGTACATAACACTAAAATTGGATTTTCAATATACATGGTGGATACAGCATATGTAGGTGGCCATTAAGTAGCATTTTGTTTAATAACAAACATTTTCTACTCCTTTCTTTTTAATTAATGTCTTAAATTAATTAATGTTATTACTACTACAGGTGATATAAAAGTTTTTCTTCTTCTTACTCCTTCCTTCAACCTTTTTTTGGTTTCATTTCTGTTCCAGTATTTTTAAAATTTTATTCCAGTAATTGATTTTGATGTCATTAACCATGAAAAAATACATTTTGAACAGTTGTAGTGGGCAGAACTTGGATAAGTTACAATGCTGTTTGACTTTTTACGTTCCCTGCTTAGTTGTCAAGGTTTAATGTAAAGGACTTTCTACATGAGAAAGATCGAAGCGAGCTGTTTTGAGACAGTGTAGTACACTCAGTTTTCACATGTGTAGTGAAACAAATCAGTAAGACTTTTAATCTGTTTTATGCTATCATTAGATATTAAAGGCATTAAACATTATTTTGTAGTCAGATCATTTAGAAAGCAAAAAAAATTATTTTTTTATTTGCAGTGTACTAATTCATTTTATTACTTGATATTTTAGAGAATCCCTACATATTTTGAACAAACGTGATTTTGAAGATATTGGAAGAAAAAGACATTTTGAGAGTGGTGTGCGGATGGGTGTTGGAGCATTTCATTTGGTAAGGTGTTCAAACTTGTTACAGTTTCTACTATGAAGTAAAAGCAATAATTTCTAGCATGATAAAAACGTGTTGAATCCACCTTATGGTTAAAGGTCATTTACTTTTTTAGAGACATTTGCTTTGGTCCTTGTATTTCTAAGAGCAATAGAATAAGGATTTTCTGAGATCAAGTAAAGGAAAATGTTAAAACATTTGGAATAACCAGAATACCTAAAACTCATTTCAGAGGGAATGTAGCAAGAGTGCCTTACTTGTTAACATGCTAGACTGGATCTGAGATCTGTGTTGCATTACTGTTAAAAAAAAAAATCAAATTCTGCACTTTGAAAACATGAGTGTATTGTAATCACAGTGCTCTCAAATCTCACTGTTTGGTCTAATAGGAATATATCAAATCTTTGGTGTTGACTAGGTGCCTTGCTTTATGGTCAGTGGCTTCAAAATTAGGGGTTATCAGTGTAGTTAGCCCTCATGTAGTTTGTCATGAAATATAACTTACGTAAATCTCAATGAATGGATGTAAGTAAAATCTGAATGTTCTGGAAGCTGAGTTCAAGTTGAGAATATTTCTCAAAAAAAAGTTACTTTTGCTTGGGAAATTTTGAACAAACACGATCTCTTTAAAATCAAGTTTCCATTGTTTAAATCTTAAGATTAATGTTTTGATTGTTATGAAAGTTAAAATCATGTTTATTAGGTTTTGTTCCAATTGAAATGTATCTCTGGAAACGTATATAAATATATTTCTATGTTGTAATTATCTAAACAAATTCAAAGGATCTCTTGCTGGTATCAACTGTTCCTATTGTCATTTGTGCAGATAATTCACCTGCTTTAGTAGTAGTAATGTTTTCCTCTAGATGGCATTATGAGAAAACGATTTTTTTTTTCTTGTATATCACTTCCATTTTAGGGTGCAGGTTGGTCATGTGGTAGAGCTGTGGGTTTTGGAGACAACAAGCTGGGTTTGAATATGTGAAATACCACAAAATACTCCATACATTTTAAGCTGTGAGTACATTATAAGAATGCAGTCAGTACCTTATCATGGGATCTCTGGTGGGATAGCAGTAATTTTCAGACTTATGAAGTTAAAATCCAGGGTTTTATTTCATGTGGTGCACACAACAGATAGCCCAATGTTACTTTACTTAAAAAAAAAATCAAACAAACCCTTAACATGGTACTGCTGACTGACTTCCTTCTCTGATCAGTAGCTCAAAATTATGGATGATGGCAGCTATCCTTAGTAGCTTTGCCATAAATACCAATAGATTTCTTTGTACTGTTTAACTTAAAATACTTGTGAGTAATAAGTGTTCCTAAATTGTATTGAAACCTTTTTAACCCTATCATGACTGGCATCCTTTATTGCACTTGACACAAGGTTTTAGTGACTTAAATTAAAATTGTTATTAATCTGCTCTTTGTTTGTTATACCACTTAGTATTGCAAAAAAAACCTTGCCTAATAAAATATATAATAGGATATGTTATGAATTCTTCATTTTTTAAAATGGTATTTTTAAAAATTTTGAATTTACTCTAGTTTGACACATTTTCTCTAAACATCTTCTCTTTTCTATTTTATCCACCACCACTCCAATACGTATGAAGTAAGATGTAAATTACTCATTATAAGATCGTCATTGCTCAGACAAACCATAATTTTTTTAGCCTTCAATTTTTAATAGAGCTATCAACTAGAAAATCAGACCCATCCTGCCACACCCACCTGTCACATCCTTTCTTTCAGGAATTTTTAATAGTTTTCTCTCACATTTAATCCTTTATAACCAGTAGAAAGTCAGGGTTTTCATACATTAAATGATACAGTGATTAACATTATTTTCTGTACATTTCCAAGCTAAACATAATTACTATCTCAAATTTTATTGTTGTTGTTGTATACATAGAAAGCCAGAAAAATTGTAAAAGTTAGTGAAAATTGTGTATTTTTTCTCTGTTACTCGTCTATGTTCTTTGGTGCATTATTTAATTAAATAAAAAAATATTTAGTGCATTACAACCATTAATATATAAAAAGAAGTAAGGTTAAGTGTCAACAGCAGGAAAAAAAGATTCAGGTATGTACTTTGTTTCATGTTTATTCTTTATTTATTAGCACAGACCTAACTAGAAAATAAAAGTGAGGATATTTTCAGGTTAGTTAAGGTTAAAGTAGTTAAAATAAATACTATAATAAAAATGTTTCATAATGCACTTGGGCAAGCAGTAAGTGTGTAATGAGATTCAATAGTGTAACATTCCCATCCTTTTCTCCAAGTGATTTACAGTTTATAATGGTGTGAATAGTAGTTAGACATGGTTCAAAGGGCAGTAAAAGGACAATAAAACAATTAAATGTAATTGTATATAGTTGTATGCAGTTAAAAGTTTAAAGCCCCCAGTAGCAGAGTGGTATATTTGCTAAAACCATTAGAAACTGGATTTCAATACCTGTGGTTAGCAGAGCACAGATATTCTATTGTTTAGATTTGTACTTAATTACAAACAAACAAATGTACAAGTTTAAAGTTGCTTTGGGCAAATGAATGTAGTTTCATGTTATAATTTGAAGTCATTCTAGAAAGAAAAATGACGATAAAAATTTTTTTTCGTGGTTACGAGGTCAGTCAAATTGACCAATGTTGTTTATTATTATGGTGGAGAAAATAACATATAAAATGTAAAGTTTTAGTGAAATGAAACATTTGAAATGTATTTAGAGTTTACAAAATACACAAATGAAATGTGAAATTTTTAAGATGAAGAAAAGTATTTAAAATTTTAATATGAAAATCACTTTGCACACTAACTTTTTAAAACAAATACTCTATATTAATAGACAAATCTCTGTTTAAAATATTTCATTAAAAACTGATTTTTTTTGTGTACAAAATACTTGTAATGTTTATTGAAAGTCCACTAGATTTTGTGAAGGTACTTCCACTATTAAAAGTTGTAGTATTAAAATTATATACAAGTAAAAATGGTATTGTTGTCAGTCCCTAAGACTGTCTATGTATTGAGAGAACTAAGATATGAAAAAAAAATGAATGTTTGAGTGATTGGTAACCAACATATTCATATGCTTCAAGTTTGTTTGTAGTTGGGGGCTAGTACATAGTTTATTATAGAAAATTATGCTGAGGGTCAATTTGTGCTTTTTATAGTTTTCATGCTGTTACTTTTAAATTGGTAAGTTTATGTTCATGAAGTTTGGCAGATTGTTAGAAAACATTATAATGTTTTCAAATGCAAAATATCAGATTTTAAGGTTTGTTAAGCAGAGTTTTTCTCATGCCTTTTTATTTTTGTATGTTGCTTATCAAATATGTAAAATAATTTTAAAATAAGAAACACTTTTAAGCACCAGAACATTTTCAAATTTTGCATGTGAAATTCTTATTGTGTCTAGATAGTTTTATCAAATGTTTTATAAGAAAAACTTAACATTTTATATATATTATTTTTACCAACAAATCTCTGTATGGGGTAAGTCGATTTGACCAATCTTGTAACCATCATATAAAATTAGAAATTAAGTATAAATTATGCCTTTTTTTAATTCTAGAATGACAACAGATTATAACAGGAAACCATAAACGTTTAGGCGTAAATAGCTTAAATCTTTTTACATTTGTATTGATTTATTATTTTTATTATATTAACCTTTCAGCTTTATTTGACTAATAATACAGAAGTTACAATGATGTGGCACACATGCGCTCATGTTGCTGTATAAAACTGACTTTTAGCCTTTACAAATTGACCTATATTGGTTTTATTTTAGTGGACTAGTATTGTCTAAAATAGTCATTTCAATTATTATACATTGCATTTGTATATAATATTTACAAACAAGTTTTTAAACATATTTTTTAAAACATTGAACAGTAAATAAAGAAGTAAAGCAAACAATTATCTCTTCTGGTTACGACCTTTGTACTTGGTTGCTTCTTAAAGTTTGCGCATGGAGGATGTGAAATTAAATCATTTTTTTAGGTTTTATATATACATTTGAATAATTAAAAAATTGTACATTACTTAACTGATACCATAGAATTCCATTATAGTATATTAAATTTAATCACTGAGCTATATTTGTATATAAATAAAATATGAAATTTCGAACTGGCTAAACACTCAACTTACCACCACAAAGGTTTGTCTTGAAAGAAAGAGAGGACAATGTTATACTTGAAAATGGTAGAGAAAATCATTAAGGTGACATTGTAAGCTTTTGTTTGGTTATTCACGTATTACTTATAGAAGTAAATGCATACAAGTGACTTTCCAAAAATGGAAAGAGGTGAACAGGGGCCACTGTCTTTGATTCACTAAATATAGAGATAACTCAACAAATAGAAAAGATAAAAAGGTTATTTTATATTCTAGCCTTTCAATACCATAACTTGAGTTCCTAATTCATACAAAACTGTAGACTTTATATTTTGACATCACAGACATCTGTTTTGAACCAGTGCTGCATTCAACATACCATGTGATACAGATGTTCAGCTGTGTTTTTTAATATTTAATTTTAAGTTAAGAAATTAAATAATCTATAATATGAAAATTTGTGTTATAATCTACAGTTTGATACCAAACTTAACAACACAAATTCATATAAAATTTTGAATGCGATTCAATAAACAATGATGTGGTCTTTGACCCAAGACCCATTGGGAAAAGATTAAGGAGACAGACAAAACCTTTTATGGGTATTGTTTGTTGAATAAATTTCCTTTGGCCAGTGGTTTAAATTGAGGTATAACTATACCTGAACCCTAGGGTCACTTAGTTCATAAGATGCTGTCCATGTTAAAAAATTGAGATTGATTTTCTTTCCCATTTAGATGATGTCACAACTCCCAACTCGGGTGCTGAGACTGCTGAAATTTGTTGGGTTCTCTGGTAATAAGGTACATATCACACAAAGAAAGTTGTATGGGTAATCAAAATAGAAACCAGAATTGTTGTCCAGCCATGTTCAGTATAAGTAGTTTAATTTTTGTACTTTGTTAATGTGTTTAAGAATGATTATTATTGTACATAAGTCTTTTTTGTAAAGATTATAATATTTTTGTCCTTGCTTTCTGTAAATATTTATTTTTAAAAACGATAAAGATTATCTCATAAACCTTTAGTTTTGTATAGTGAATAATACTAGTTGACTGTACAATACATGTGGTTTACATATTAAGTTTATTTTGTTTTAATGTTTCATTCATAATATTGTAGGGTAAGGTTTATCCTACCAGAAAGTGTGACATAAAGAAAGATATTAGGTGAGGGGACTTAAACTTTTGTTATATACTAACATTTGTATATTCTTT
This sequence comes from Tachypleus tridentatus, assembly GCF_004210375.1. NCBI lineage: Eukaryota > Metazoa > Arthropoda > Merostomata > Xiphosura > Limulidae > Tachypleus > Tachypleus tridentatus. The sequence continues at coordinate 121,583,182 of NC_134837.1, forward strand.
CTTTAACAGCATCAAACTAATTAAACTATTTTATCTCTTATCCCTTATCCTTGCTTGGATCTGCATCACTACTAATACAGTCCCAAGAAGTAAGTGGCAATCTTGTGTATATTTGTAAATGTTGGTAATGTTCAAGTAGTGTGAAATAAGTTTTTGTTTTTTGTCACGCCCCCTTTGTGTAAGAGTTAGGTATCTGAATGTATGTGTAAGTTGCCAGATGTAGATTTGTTTACTCATACTTGCCAGAAATGGAAAGAAATAATTAATTTAATGTAAAGTTTTAATGTCCTAAGAAATAATAATGTACTAACTTATCAGTACAAGACTGTGTGATGAATCAGTTTTTAGGGTTCTAAAGAGCAATAACCTACCAACTTATTAATCATTTTAATATTGTATGACATGTTAGTGATTCTGTAAGTTTTGTTTTTATCTCTTGCTTTATTAATCAGTAGAAGACTAACACACGTGAAGGTATGATAATAGTTTTGATACTTCAAGTGTAAACAGTACTTGTGTGATAATAGTTTTGATACTTCAAGTGTAAACAGTACTTGTGAGATGATAGTTTTGATACCCCAAACATTAACAATATTTACAGACGTTTGGTCAGAAAGAATTAGAAGAAGGTTGTGACATAAGAGATGGTTTACGTTCTCCACTGTGCGTCATTCTGATTTGTGGCTTTCACACGTATGTTGTGTATGCTTTAGGTGAGTCAATTTTTTATATCTTAACACAAGTACTATTTATGAATAATATTTGTAACATCTTGTTTTCTATTTATGTGTGTATTTTGAACAGAAAATAATTTTATCCATTTATTTGACCAAGCAGCCAATGATCCATCCACCTAGTTATTTGTTGGTCTGTTAGTTACTCTATATTGGAGGTAAGGTCATGTAGCTAGAGTTTACTAAAGAGTATAACATCACATGAAGGATGATCACAGTTACATCTCTGCATGCCTACAATTGCAAGAATATGCCATAGGTCTTAGCAATGAACTTTGAACCTTGCACATGCAACTTGAGTGTATCCTATATGTGTATCCACTGTCAAGTTTGTTTGTAGACAGACCAGCCACTCTTATTTATGCATCACGAACATTTCATTTATTTAATTATTATAACTGTCCTCTACTGAGGTTGATGTTTTGATATTTTATTTACAAAGTTTTAGTTATAAGTAGTATTAAATTGATTTATGGGAATTTCTGGTTTATGCTTAGTATTTGTGGTAAAAAAATAAACAAAACGTGCAGGAGTGTGGTATTCAACATTGGGCCTTCTGGACAGCAGCTTGTACCAGACAAAAGATGTTTTCTGAGGTGCTTTTTTTATGTATCTCTGATTTGAAATCTATAAAGGATTTATTGCAAGGAGTGTAGCTCCCCAGTGGTATGTCTGCACATGTAAAATGCTAGAAACTGGATTTCGATACCTATGGTGGGCAGAGCACAGATAGCCCATTGTGTAGCTTTGTGCTTAACTTCCAACAAACAAAGAGGGAGTGTAGGAGAAAATATTCAAACATGATTTTCATAACAAATATCAGTCCATCCTTCTGGTTCTATTTGTTTTTAATTTTAAACATGTAATAGGTTATCATTAAATTTCTGAGTTAGTTAGAACTTCTGTATTACAGTGACAAGTATAAACAAATATTACAAATTAGCATTCCATATTTTAACCAGTGAAATACAAAAGAAAAACAACAACTTACAAATCCAAGTCTTCAGAGTAAACAGTGTGTACTTGTACATGAAAAAGTTTATTTTATAAACATTAGAAGCAATAAACCTACCCATCATTTTATATGTATCTTATAAATGTGTTGACTAACTATTTTGAATGATTTTATTGTTTATTTAATAGGCTTACAGGCAGTCTTATTAGGAAGTGACATTTTAAAATCTTCCAGCATCTTCTATATATACAGTTAGAAAAGACCATCTTATAGTATTAAAAGTCTAAAGTTTTATTTTTGAATTTTTAACAATTCATATTCACTAGATAATGTATGACTTCGTTAATAATTTGACTCATACTTGTTAATACAAACTTGGTTTTGATATAATTCCTTTTTTCTCTTGAATTGATTCAAAGTAATACAATTATGAAAATATCAGTTTTACATTGCAAATAAGATAAGAAAGGTTTGTAAACTGTTACAGTTGACACAGGTAACAGCTTATGATATTTGTCTTCATGTACAGTTTAACATTTGAAGAGCACTACTAATTATACTTTTCTTTTCAGGCTTATGTGATGGTGACTTAGAACTATGTGAAAAATATGTTAAACTGATGCTTAAGAAGTACCCAAAGGTATCATTACCACTTTGTTTCAAGCCATGTTTAGGTTAACTGTAAATCCCTAAATTGATGTGTCTAAACCTATCATTGCCATGTTTAGGTTAACTGTAAAATCCCTAAATTAATGTGTCTAAACCTGTCATTGCCATGCTTATTTCTAGCCATGTTTAGGTTAACTGTAAAATCTCTAAGTTAATGTGTATAAACCATTATATGACAGAAATCTGTACATGTGTGTAACACTTCGCGTGTAATTTGTGAGCATCTAAACTGATTGTCATAAAACTTGGCATGTACCTTTAGGACACCCCATCCTTATCAGTGACATAAGGTGTTTGGCATTTGAATCTAAATCCTGTAAGTCTCCTACCTGGAGGCTCCCATGCATTGAACAGGTAACTCACTTAGCATACCTGACTTGTGTATGTGTACACTGTCAGAATTTAACTTGTACATAAAAAAAAAAAACTAGGTTTTCAGTGGGAATCATATTACTTTACAATACTGACGACTGTAATTATAATTGTATAGTCACTTAGCTTGGAAGTTTTTATATCTACGTGCATCAAAAATATTTGAGTTGTCAAGCACAACTCCATTGAGGCTACCCCTCGGTGTGGATTCCTGTACGTGGTGAGGGGACCTCCCAGGGAAGGTCTGTTCTCTCTGGTTACCTTCTCTGGGATCTAAACATCCACCCACGTGTTTGCCGTGCGTGGCGACCCGTGAAGGGGAGGACAAGATCCTGGTGGTTGAGGGGTCCAACCCTAATGCACCACTTTGGCCTCGAATTCCTGTAGACGGACGGCCTTTGGGTGGCCCCCCTTGGGTCAATCGGCTGGTCCACTTGGGCTAGAGTCAACCAAGTACCAGTGTTGGAAATTCTCAACGGGTGTTGTGGACATTGTGCCTGATGCTGGTGTTTGGGTATAGTGCTCACGAAACCCTGGCGTTGCTGCATTGTCCTTGCATGACTTTGTAGTGCGTCCCCTTGTAGGGCTCCATGGTGGGTGGGGTCAGTGGGTACCGAAATTTTTTCTTTTTCCTATGGATCCTCCAAAAAATTTAAATAAAATTGTAAAAAAACAGTCAATGGGTAAGCGACCACATCTTGAATACTCAGAACAGCAATCTTCAACATCAGTAACACACGTACCTCATTTTCTTATATTACATTCTCTTTCGGAAAAACCTTTAGGGCAAATGTTCCCTTTTTTTATTCAAAAGGGACTAGAGGGACTTGCTGGCTCTCCAAAGTCAGTAAAGAAACTTCGATCTGGTGACATATCGGTTGAAACATCCACATCCCAACACAGTGAATTCCTCTTGAATTCAAAGGCAATTGGAGATATACCTATTGAGGTTACACCCCATGCTACCTTGAATTCTTCACGAGGAGTTATTGTTGAAAGGGATTTGAAGAATGTTCCCGAGTCAGAGATTCTCGCTGGTCTCTTCACTCAAGGAGTTTCTGCAGTGAGGCGCGCATCTCCACTCGCAAAGATGGAGTTACACTGCAAACAAATACCCTCGTTTTAACATTTACTTCACCACGTGCACCTGCCACCATTAAGGCAGGTTATCTCATTTGCAGGGTTCGGCCATACATACCAAACCCTTTGTTTCAATGTTTTCAACTTCAATGTTTCCAATGTCAGAGATTCGGCCACTCAAAGACATCTTGTCGTGGTTCCCTGACATGTGCTCGTTCTGGAGGCAAGGACCACGATGCCTATGACTGTGACATGAACCCACATTGCATAAACTGCAATGGTTCTCACCCCTCTTACTTTCATTCTTGCCCAAAATGGTTGGAGGAAAAAGAGGTGCAGCGTTTGAAAACGACACATAACATTAGTTATCCTGAGGCTCGGAAATTGCTGTCCACAACTCCATCTCGGACATATGCTGCTGCACTTCATTCCACAACTACAGTGGGAGTGCAGACAGATCTCTCTGTGCCTCCAAGAGAATCGTTTTCAAAACAAATGAAAAGTCTTTTGACCTCCGTGGTTAAAAAGGTTGATGAATCGACTTTCACACCCATCTCTGTTCCTCCCATACCTTCCAACAAACCTCAAGATCCACGTCCTTCAGTTTCAAATACAGGCATTTCTTCTGATACATCTTTTTCTCCCACCACAAGAGACAAAACAATTGTTTGTTTGCGTCCTCAGTCACTGGATTCCCCTTCCAATAACAAAAACCTACCCACCCGACCCAGAGCAGGATCCATAGAGGTTGATAGACCTCCTCCGACTAAAGACAGTAAAGAAAAAAGACGTGGTCGTAAACCGAAGGGTTCTCGAACCACTTCACCTACCCATTCTTAAAAATGGCCACCTTGATACAATGGAACTGTCGAGGTTTACGTTCTAATCTGGATGATATCAAAACACTGATTGCTTCCTACCATCCTGTTTGTCTTTCTTTACAAGAAACATTTCTCAAAACTGCTGATACTGTCTCCATTCAGCAGTTTTCTCTGTACAGAAATGACAGGTTGTGTGATGGTCGAGTACATGGAGGGGTGGCACTGTTGGTTGATCAACACGTGCCCACCCTGTCTTTGTCACTCAACACACCCTTGGAGGCTGTAGCCATCCGTGTTTCCTTGGGTCATACCATCACTGTTTGTTCTCTGTACCTGTCCTCTGGAGAGACATATGATCAATCAGATCTTGATGCTCTCGTTGAACAATTGCCATCTCCATTTCTAATCCTAGGGGATTTTAATGGACATCATCCCCTCTGGGGAAGTGCTATTATTGATGGGAGGGGCCGATCTGTGGAGCGGATGCTCTTTGATCACAATCTTTCTCTTTTCAATACTGGTTCTTCCACTTACTTTCATGCACCTAGTCAGACCTTTACCCCTATTGATCTCTCAGTTTGCTCCCCTTCATTATTCTCCCATTTTTCATGGAGGCTTGACAGTAATCCACTAGGCAGTGATCATTTTCCAATCCTTTTGAGAGAGACTGGCCTTGGTCGATGCCACCCTACCCGCGTGCCCGGATGGAAGCTGGATCAGGCAGACTGGTCCACTTTCACTGCTCTCGCAGAATTTGATCCTGCCATCTTAAATCAGCCATCAATAGACGACTGTGTAGCAGCGGTAACTGACTGTATTACACATGCAGCTGCTCAGTGTATTCCTAAAACCTCGACACGTTTTCCACGATATCCTCGTCCGTGGTGGAATCCTGCTTGCCACTTAGCACGGAAGGCTCAAAAGCGGGCCTGGGATAGTTTTCGTAGATATCCCACACTTTCAAACCCTGTTGCTTTCCAACGGGCCCGTGCACATGCTAGGTGGGTAAGACTTCAAAGCCAGAAGGAATCTTGGATTAAGTTCACAACTAGCATATCTTCTACCACCAGTTCCAAGATCATATGGGACAGGATTCGAAAGGTTAATGGGCACTACAATTCTCTCCCCCTCTCGATCTTACTCTCTGATGGTCAGGAGGTGACTGATGTTCGGAACATCGCTAACACTCTAGGTGAAAGCTTTTGCTGGGTATCTAGCACTTCTGCTTGTTCCTCCACCTTCCTGGCCATCAAGACTCGGGCAGAGCGATCACCTCTTTCCTTTCGAACTGACTGTTTCTTTGACTATAATTGTCCCTTTACCCTGGTGGAACTAAAAATGGCCCTTCATCGGTCTGCCAGTACGTCTGTTGGACCTGATGATATTCATTATGACATGCTGCACCATCTATCTCCTGCTTCCTTTGATGTCCTTCTGATTGTTTTCAATCGGATCTGGCAGGAGAATGTTTTTCCTGATGCCTGGCGCCAGGCTATTATTTTACCTTTCTCTAAGCCAGGGAAAGATCCCAAGATTCCTTCAAACTACCGTCCAATTGCTTTGACGAGCTGTGTCTGTAAGACATTAGAAAGGATGGTTAATGCTCGTCTTGTTTGGTTCCTTGAATCAAACAACCTCCTCTCGCCCACCCAGTGTGGGTTCCGTCGACAGCACTCCACCACAGACCACCTAATTCATTTTGAAACATCTATCAGAGAAGCCTTTCTCAACCGCCAACATCTTGTATCAATATTCTTTGACATAGAGAAGGCTTACGACACAACATGGAGGTATGGCATTTTGCGAGACCTCCATACATTTGGGTTACGTGGCCATCTACCCATGTTTATTAAAAATTTTTTAATGGACAGGAGATTCCAAGTTTGTGTGGGTTCGACACTTTCCCGTTCTTTTGTACAGGAACTTGGAGTCCCTCAAGGCTGTGTATTGAGTGTTACACTCTTCAGTATAAAGATAAATGCCATCACTGAACAACTCCCTCTCACTGTTGCGAATGGGCTGTATGTCGACGAATTTCACATCTCATGTCAGTCATCAAACATGAGATATATTGAGCGGCAACTACAAACCGCCCTCAATTGTGTACGGAAGTGGACTCTGGCGAACGGCTTTAATTTCTCTCTCTCAAAACTGTATGCATGCACTTTTGCCGTCGACGGGGTATTCACCCTGATCCTGAACTTCATATCAGTGAAGTTTTGCTGCCAGTGGTCCCGGAGACCAAGTTCTTGGGGCTTATCTTTGATCGTAAACTGACCTTTATACTACACTTAAAGCAGCTTCGGGTCAAATGCACAAGAGCACTGAACATCCTTTGTATTCTCTCTCCTACCAGTTGGGGGGCAGATCGCTGTTCAATGTTAAAGGTATATCGTGCTCTTATTAGATGGAAACTCAATTATGGATCAATGGTCTATGGCTCTGCCAGACCCTCGGCCTTAAAGATGCTGGACCCATTCATCACCAAGGACTTCGACTCTGCACTGGGGCTTTCCGTACCTCTCCAGTTCAAAGTATATACATTGAATCTCATGAACCTTCTCTACACCTTCGCCGTTTGCAACTATCTTTACAATATACTTCGAAACTTCATTCCTTACCAAAGCATCCCACCTGGAAATGTGTTTTCCTTCCTCAGTGGGCAGTACTTTTTCAGAACAGATGATCTGTCATTGCTCCGTTTGGTCTTCGCATCCAGGCAAATTGGATGAATTGGGTCTGTCCTTGGATAACATTGCAGATTCCACAGGTCGGCCCATCCCACCATGGCTTATTACAGCCCCCAAATGTGACCTTTCTTTCAGTCACCTAAAAAAGGCAGATATTCCAGATTGGAAGTACTGTCTTTTATTCAATGAATATCTTTCAAACAATCATTCAGTTCCCATTTATACAGATGGTTCCAAATCAGGTAATTCAATGGGCTCTGCTATGGTTTGCTATGGGTCAGTAGTTGCGTGCAGAATCCCTTCTACAGCTTCTGTGTTCACTACTGAACTGTATGCCATATCTCTTGCCCTAGATCATATTGCAGCTGAGCAATACTCCAACTGCACTATTTATACTGATTCGCTTAGTTCTATACTTGCCTTGGAATCGCTACACGTTAGCTCACATCCTATTCTCGCTGATATTCGAAACCGACTGGCCCATTTCTCATTAGCAGCTACTTCAATCCAGTTTTTCTGGATACCAGGCCATGTTGGTATTCACGGGAATGAGCTTGCAAACATGGCAGCTAAATATGTCTGCTTCAGCACCATCACTCCTATGCCTATTCCGAACATGGACTATGGTGTTGTCTCAAGGCTCGGCTCCGTGCCAACTGGCAGTCTACTTGGAGTGAGCAACGCGACAACAAACCTTTTCAAATCAAACCCAAAATTGGACTTTGGCCATCTAGCTTCCGTAAAGTTCGGAAGGAGGAAGTTATTCTCACTCCTGGCGAGTTGTTATTATACTTTTGCTGCATATCATTTCACACTTTTACTACTTTACTTTTTAGTACTGGCCATATTGACTCATAACCCGGAACCAGGACTGGAAAGACCAACTTCAGGTGACTGACGGTGGTTTTTATACTTGCCTGTTAGTCTTCCTGGCGGGTTATGGTCATTACCATTCTGCTACAGGTAGTCCTTTACAAGTTTGTTGACTGGATGTCAAAATTGGTTTTTTATGCCATTTTCTGTTTTAATTGCCATTTTGCTTTTATCTTCATTTACTTTTATAAATTTTACTCCATTTACTTGACTTTATCTTTTTACTGGACATTTGGCTACTCATTGTTACAATTTTGCTATGTATCTTTTAAAACTTCTATTCTTTTACATTTTGATACTGGTTGCTATGACACATAACCCGGAACCAGTACTGGAAAGACCAACTTCAGGTGACTGACGGTGGTTCTTGAACTTACCTGTTAGTCTTCCTGGTGGGTTATGATCATTACATTTTTGCTAGAGTAAATACCTTACAACTTCTTATACTCTGCCTTCTATCTTAACATTGTAGACTAGGTGTCAACATTGGTTTTATACTTGTTTGTTTTACCTTCAGTTCCATTTATGTCTATTACTACATTTATTTATTTTTTTATTTTTACATTTTTACCGAATGTCTGGCACAGATAGCCTCGCTGCTTTGTGCCATAAAACACTAAATCAATCAATCAATCAACCATTGAGTCTAACTAGTTACATATACATTTATGTGCATGCACTTACAGAAGGGGCCTACTGAAGAAAAGAAATTGAATCTCTCATTTATATTTAAGATTAAGTATCTTTAACCTTTGGGTTAATGAATTGTTTTTATAATGTTTACTGATACTGGGGCCTACACTGAGATGAGAACAAAAAATTGTGTTTGCTTCTTATAATATTCACTGTAAAGAACTGACTGAGCAACTTTTTTAAAATATATAGTCTTCCTTAACAGTAATTAGTGAGACCAATAGCAGTATCGAGAATTTTTTTTTGATCATCTGAGGGTTTTAGGAACTCTACCCATCATTATCATGGAAACATGATTAGCTTTCTGCATAAAATTTTAAAAAGTGTATACATCCAGAGGAGGGGTGATTCTAGGTTGAAGTGGGTGTTTCTAAGTTACATTAACTTGAGTTTGAAGGTTAGTTGTATATTTGTTGTATTCATAAAATAAATTACAACTAAGTATTAGTTTTTATGTTATGCAGAATACGTGTGTGTGTATCTATTAGTTTAAATTAAGCAGTTTAAATGAGAAGATTTTGAAGCTCAAGTAACTTTCTTTAAGCTTACATCCATCTGTTGGTGTATAAATATAGAACCTATATCACTGACAAGTTGGTTCATGATGGCCAGAGTACAGGTTTTAATTTACTGCCTGGTCATTGTCTCCTGATCTATAACCTCCACTTTTACTTTCTTTTCAAACATATAATATTATATTCAGAGCAAAGAACACAAAAACCAACATTTTTTGGGGGCATAGTAAAAGCTAAAATATTTAAGGTTATCTTTCAATATGCCAAAAACATCTTCTTCTTTTTTTTTTTTTCTCAAGCTATCGGTGTTAATAAAGGTGTTTTAAGTTTCGGTTTTGTTTCAGGGTGCCCTGTACCTGTTCTTTGATGCTAGATTAAAGCAACTTCAAGGAAAAGTTGATGAAGTGAGTAACAGCTGTTGAAGAAACAAGAAAAACAACTTGAGATTAATATTGACATTCTTATAGTTAGAAATTGAGACACAAATAAACACGTTTTTTTTTTTTAAACAATTTGTTTTTATATACGATATCATTCTCTATTCCTACTATATAGTATTAAGAAGTAATTTTATTGTATTTCTCTAAAGGTTTGTATGTAGGAGTGTTATTTTACTTTTATCTAAGTTGTTAAACCTACATTTTTGAGGATAAAAATAGATAATTGAAATTCCTGTATACATTTGTAGGTAATAGCAACTCTTGCTGTAACAAAACTTGTGCAATACCTTACATGTTTTATTTTTAATAATTTTAAAGAAGAAATGATTTGATAAGTTTTTTTATGAAAAGAAAGTCAAAATTCTTGTTCATTTTAATATATTCAAACAGAAATGCCCCCTTGTGGTTTAGTGATAAGCTTGAGCTCTTATAATGTTAAAATTTGGGCTTTGATCCCTGATATAGGCTCAGTGCAGATAGCTCATTGTGGAGGTTTGCTCTGAAACAATCAAAAAAAGAAGTAATCTGAGCCCCTTGTTTTTTCTTCTTAAATAAAGATATTTGGTTTTTGTTTGAGGCTCTAGTGACCTATGAAAATTATTGGTTATTCATCATTGGTCTAAAAAGTTATGAACATTACTTTTGTTAGAGAGTTAGTTTGAGCTGATCTTTTAATTTTTACACAAAGTGTTGGGTATAGTGAAGTGTTATCATGTACATGTGACTTCTCAGGGTTATTGAAAGATAGCTGTGAAATACTATAAAATAACCAGTTTAAAATGTTGATGTGATAATTTCATTGTTCTTGTTGCAGGCTATACAGTCATATGAAGATACTATTAAAGCACAGCAAGAGTGGAAACAGTTTCATTATATGTGTTTCTGGGAGAAAATCTGGTGTTACTGGTAACGAGAATTACATGAATATGAATATTTTAACTTTTGTGAAACTTTGACATCTCTTACTTGCATTCTAGGGGATAGTGTAAGGGGATATGCATTTATTATGTTTTAACTACAGATCTTCAGATTGTTTGTTATCATTCTAAATTGGAGCGTAGGTCATTTGGTGTATGTAACTGTAATCTTTACTTGATCTGAGAGATCTCAACACTTCCTGGTATTAACATTCTGAAATGGAGCTTGAGGTTGTTTGCATCTCTTTGATTGTAATCTTTGAATTCCTTGCTATAAATTAATTTTATTTACTGCAAAATTTTAAAGTAAATTATTTGTAAGTAAAAAAGATCAGAGGGGATGTTTTGAAGACCATATAAGAAAAATTATCCCAGAGTTCTTATTTGTAGAAGACAAATAAAAATGAAAAAAAACATTAATTACCACAAAAAACATTTATGGAGCATACCGAAGAAAAACTAAAAACAAGTAAAAAAAATCAGTAAAATAAACGAGAGAAAGAGAAAAAACACTTTTATAATTCAGAAAATCCAACTCTGTGGCTTTGGTGTTGTATAAAGTAGATAAGTTGGTGTTCAAAATGTGCATAAACATGTGTTCCAATTGACATACAAGTTAAATTGAAATTTTGATTGGATAGTCAAGCATAAAAAGTGGTGAAACTTGATACAACTTTTAATTTTTAAACTGATGACTTGTAATAGTCTCCTTATATTTTCTTAGCTACAAGTGCGATTGGGTCAGTGCAGCCAAGTGTTGCAACACCATGTGCAAGGAGTGTCGTTGGTCACCTGCCATGTACTATTACATCTATGGTTGTTTACTGTACATGCAGATGTTGGATGGAGAGAAAGATGTGATGGAGGAGATTGTTAGAGTATTCAAGTAAGCTCGGGAAAGTTAAGGGATTTTGTGTGTGTGTGTGTGTGTATCGTAGAAAAAACGAAGAAAATGGTCACTATCATATTAATAGGGCTGCTTATGATTTTAATCAGTAAATATACTTGATACATAAAGAAAGCAAGAAAAATTAAATCAGTTTATGTTAACTTCACCCTCTTCCCCCATGTAGTTGGTTAGGCAGTCTTCCACGTTCCTAACATTAACTCCTTTTGAATACTTTGAATTCTCACCAATTACCAAGGGGTACGAAAGGTTAAACTAGCATAGAAGTAAATCTTAAATATGTGTCATGTCATGTAATAAACTAAAAATAGATCCTGTGCAGGTAAGAATTTTGGGAAAAAACACCCAAACAATTCCTACTGCATGTTAAAATTGAAAGTCTCAAAACCCTTCCACCCTCCCAAAATACAACAACATATTCAATCTATTTACATGAAGTTACAACATAGCTAAAAAAATTAATAATCACCAAAAGTTGGAATTCCTACACAGAGTTAATTGTTAGAAAACTGGACTATTTTTGTTGCAGTTAGTTTAGCAGTTACAGAAATATACCTTTTTTGTTTGATTGTATGGCTTATTTACTTCTTTCATTTTGTTAGTCTGTTTAAAGGAATTAAGTACAAGGTTGAAGAGAATGTTTCTCATTTTAGGGATTATGGGAAATGTCTTAGGATGGAATCTTGAAGTTTCATGAATTATTTTGGGATCACTGACAGTCACATTGTGAAACTTGAGAATCAAGTTTCTTAACTTACTGAATCACTTGAGTACACAAGTGTCATTAGTATTGAAGTTTTGTCTACAGCTTGATACTTACCAACCTATGAAATGCCCAACACTTCACACACACACACACACACACACACACACACACATTTGCTTCTATTTCTTACAAATTCCCTACATTAAAGCAATTTTACTATGATTCCCTTTGTAAACATATGTTCATCCTATGTTTACTCTCTCAACATGGAATAGGTCAAATTGACTGACCTTGTAACCACTTTGTACTTGTTATGGTTTTCATATGATATCTTTTAATGTAGTATGTGTATGTTCACAAAATTTGGTATCTTAATCAATACAAGTGAAGGATTTTCAATGGAAATTTGTCCATGAATATATTAAATCTTTTCTTTTCTTGATAAGATTAAAAATACTTTCTTCATCTCAAAAATCTCAAATTTCATTTGTGTAGCCTTTTAAATACAGTTAAGTTTTTTCAGCAAAACTATTTTATGTGTTATTATTATTACCCTTATCATAATGATATGTTTGATTCTTCAGTTTGTAGACAAATAATCAAAGTAGAAGAAAAAGTAAAGTTATTCGTTTTTCTTCATTATTGATCACAAAGTTTCAAAGTACTTGTCTTGTGAGTTTCAACTGCTAAAGATTTCACGTTTATTTTCTGTGTTTATTTTACTGTCAACAACTGTAGTAAAAGAACCCTGGTGAATCACAGCTTGTGTCATTACTGTTTAGGTGACACAGTAATACAGTGCTATAAAAAAGTAACAAAGCATGCATAAAGTAATATTAGACTTGCCTTCTCCTGTGAGAGTACAATGTGAAATTTTCCAGTATAATAAGATTACACTTAGAATCTGTGAAAATGTTTATTATATGGTTTTGAGTCAGTTCAAAAAACAGAAGTGTATGAATATTGTTCATCTCTCTGTGTTTGGAATTTAGCAGCATATGTATAGAGAGATACTATTTGTGCAAAGTTTGCATAATACATTGATGTTTTGGCTATCATATATTACATGTGTGTGTGTGTGTGTTCATAAATGTTTAAATGCTAGTTACTTTTAATACAACATAGAACAATAAATTAGAAATACATTGAAAAACAAAAATTTTGAGTATTTGTGGTATTTGAAATGTTTTGCTCATTCATACATGTGCTATGCCTCTTTTATTCTTCCAAGTGGAGAAGGAAGAGATGTTAATTTTTGTAGACTTCAAATATACATTTTAGAAAATTATAAAGTTACTGTATTATTATGCACAAAGCCTTTGTAATTTACCTGGGTCTCAATCAAAATAAGCTGTATGTGGGAATAAAGAAATTCCATTCCTATTCAGAGCAACGACTTAGCATCACACTTGAACAGTTTCAATAAAATGATGACTTTCTCTGTCAAGCTACTTACAAATGACTGTCAGACATTGGTAGAACGGAACTACTCTAAATATTGGATATGGTCCAGCATGGCCAGGTGGGTTAAAGCATTCAACTCATAATCTGAAGATTGCAGGTTTGAATCTCCATCGCACCAAACATGCTTGCCCTTTCAGCCGTGGGGGTGTTATAATGTGATGGTCAATTCCACTATTCATTGATAAAAGAGTAGCCCAAAAGTTTGCAGTGGGTGGTGATGACTAGCTGTCTTCCTTCTAGTCTTACACTGCTAAATTAGGGATGGCTAGTGCAGATAACTCTTGTGTAGCTTTGCGCAAAATTTAAAAACATACTTGCTTATTGGTTATAAACCCATATTCAAGAGTAATAGGTGGGACTAAACAAGAGGTGTCAAAGAATGAATAGTGGGAAGAATCACTCCAGTAGATTTTCTAAACATATTTACATCTCAGAAAATGAAAACAAATGGGAAATTCTTATTTTATATTTAATTTGTCTGTATCTTAAATTTGAATTTCTAATTTGTTGTAACTACTGTACACACTGTGATAGGTGTAATAAACTGTAAACTGACCAATAACACAGTAAGAGGTGCTATATTACAAAAATTGGTGTTAAACATTCTTTTCTTCATTTACTTTTAAATTAAGAAACCAAAACATCTTAAAATTTTATTTATTAACTGTCTTTTGATGTCTATTCTATTGACATAAGTAATAGTTATTTTATAATATTTTGAAAACAACCGTTTAAAAGGTCATGACAAGCACTCTTTAACCTGCTTGTAGTAAAAAGGTTAAGGTGATTTTACTTGAACTGTGTTGTAAATACATTCATATGTTGTAGTGATTTTACTTCAAACTGTTATGAACACGTTCATCTTATGTTAGTGATTGTACTGAGAACTATATTGTAAATATGTTGTTCATCCTATTTAAAATTGATTATATTGTGAATACATTGTTCATCTGATTTAAAACTGAGTTCATTGAGAACTACATTGTAAATGCAATCATCCAATGAATATACAAAAAAATATTTGACAGATTTTAACTCCAGATGTTCTTGCTACAGGAAAGTTCCTGAACTGAAGCAAAGATTGGCAGGGAAGTCAATACCAATTGAGAAATTTTGTGTGAAACAAACAGAGAAGTTCTTCAGACAAGAAAACAGGCTAACATTACCTATTCTGGTACACATATTTCATGAAATTTATCAATTACATTTATAATTTTTATCATTTTTTCACCATTCCAATCAAACATTTTAGCTTTTTGTGTGCTTGTGTGTAGGTTGTTTGTCTACTATCAAAGGGGAGAAGTAAAATGATAAAAACCTGAACACTCTTTCATCTCTAATATATTAAATCTATTTCAGTCCATGATTACTTTGAATTTTGGCTTATTTTAGTAATATGCTATGTGAATGAGGAAAAAAGAAAACTTATTTTGTTGATGAAACCAATAAGAAATGAAATAAAATCATTTTTTAAAACTCGGATACAACAATTCTTATGTTTATACAAAGGATTCAAAAGGTTTATTGAATTTTTTTCTCAAAGTTATTGAATTATTTAAATTTTACTGTGAAATCTTGCCCCAAACAGTTGTTTGTAAGCCTGTGGGTCAGTACATTTTACTGAGAAGATCATACAAACAAAAGGACAATGTTAAAACAAGTGATAGGCTTAGCCAGATAAGTGTTTACTTTTATTAAGGATCAAATCAATCTCTTCCTTGCTCTGTATCACAAGTGCTTATAAAACGTTTTGAAGCAAGCTGAGTGAATTTTGAAAGTTTTTAATTTTTCTACTTTAGTTAATAAAAGTTTAAAAAATATCCTTGTACATTTATTTGGTACCAGTTTGTTTTGATTATAATTACACATGTTTGATGTTTTTAGTAAGTTAAACATAAAAAGAAATGTATCAATTGAGAAACAAGTTAGGTTGGATTTCAAGTAATGAAACAGAATACTTGTATTTCATTTATAGAGATCTTCTCTAAAATTTTTTTTGTAAACTTAGGGCAGGAGTTTTAACTGGTGGTTCATGGATTTCTATGGGGGAGCCTATGGAAAGGTTTCAGGGGGTTCATAAATTGGGAGAAAAAACTTTGCCATTATTTTGTGTGAGTGTGCATGTGTGTTTATGTACATTTTTCTAGGAAGGGATCCATATCTTTTAAATTAAATTTTCAAAGGGGTTCATGTAACTTTCTAGTTGCCCCCTGCTAATACAGCGGTAAGTGTACAGATTTACAATGCTTGATTCCCCTTGATGGGCTCAGCAGGTTATCCAATGTGGTTTTGCTATAAGAAAACACACACAAACTTTCTAATTAGGTTCTCAAAGGGGTTCATGATTCAAAAAAACTTTAGAAACACAAACTTAATGAGTTGGATAAGAGTTTTTAAAAAAATGTGTAGTAATGTACATTCAGAAGAAAATTTTGAACTTTATCAGATTTTTACCTTTGTATAGATACCTTTAGATACCTTTCATGATGTAGTTTTTACTGATTTTGTTAGACCACTTACACAGTAAAATCCTGTTTGTCTGTTTTACAGATGTTTTTACAACTGATAGTAATAATCCAAAATTTTCCTTTTAAGACTCATAGGCATGAAGTTATTATGTTTACAACATAGTAATGGATTTTTGTTCTCTTGATCCATCTCATTATAGGCTGTATTATGTACTGAAGTGTCATGTTCTGTTTACACATGTTTTGTGAGTTCCTGGTGATGTGTGTAATGTGTAGCTTTCTATTTGTAGGAAATACTGTACTTGTGGCATGGTTTTCCTGTCTTGGCAAAAGCTCCACATCTACTCAGGATGTTTCTCTACATGATTGAAAGCAATATTTCCAAAGTAGATAAAGACAAAGGTAGACATTTTGAGAATAGCATTCACTACTTCTCACATAATGAGTTTGACATTCCAAGGTGCTTGGGCTTCATGTTTTATGGTTTATATATTTTTGATCCTACATAATTTCTTTACATTTTTAATGAGAAGATGGTTTTTAGAGAAAGCTTTAAGTAGTATGACTGTTATGTGAGTTTTAATCTTTCATACATGATTTATGAAAATAATTTACTTGTAAGAATAAGAACCTCTCCTGTCTCCATCTTCTGGTTTGAGAAGGTATAATCCTTCTTTCCACAATTAAAAAATTTATTTCACCGATCATTATCAGAGAATTTAAGTCTCTAGGAATATAAGAGAAGTTTCAACTGTTACTTTTTATTTTTTTTTGTAACTAAAGTTTTATAAATGTGAAACTGTAAATGTTGGATTTTCCTTAATATATGTACCCAATAGTTTGTTTTTCTTGGGTTATGTTGATATTATTGAATAGGTATGGCTAGAAGTGATACCAACGCTAGTCAGTTTTAAATTAAAATGATGGTACATTTGTGAACAAATTAGGATTATCACTAGTTTGTGTTGTCTTTCTGGCTTTGTGGACAAATGGTCAGAGTTTGTTTTGTGGAAGGTTTGGTATACTAAGATGACTCAGTTTTTTTATGAGTTTAGTATACTAAGAGATATTTTGGTATTGCAGCTTATATTAATTAATTGTTTTTGGTTGTTATGTGGAATGTAATGCAGCAGTGGATGACTACTACATGTTAACATTATTACGGGGTGTTGTTCTGAAGTACCTTGACTGCCCCCTCCAGGCAGAAGAATATTTCAAAGAAGTTGTCCGTTGGTAGGTAACATTAGCAGCCTGCAGAAGTAAATAGTAATTAATGCTTATTATAGAATTACCAATTATTTTTTTATTTGCTGCTAATAGTATATATTTCTGTTATATAGAACTGTATTTTCTGACCTCCTGTATAGAGACTGATTATGGTGTCTGTGCTTGGATTAATAACATTTTTATATTTCACTGAATGTTTATTTTAACTGATGGAAGAGAACTGTTGTTTCCTTCATGTTTTTAGTGTAATATAATTTTTAATGGTGCTTACATAAAAATAAACATTTAAAGTAACTTTGAGAAATAGTTCTTGCACAAAAGCAGAAATGTGTTATTTAGAAATCCAAACTGGTATCTCACCTCTCTGAGGAAGATATCTGGAAATTAGTTGTTGTTTTTTTCATGTATCTAAAAGTGAGAATGCTATAATTAGTCTTAAAACTATCTTGGTTGCATTGAAAATTGAAATTTAACTAATTGAATCAGATACGTAACTTTACTGTAACCTCATTCAATTAATTCGTCATCTTCCAAAATGTGAAATTCCCCACCTCATTCATAGAGGGATCTACTACATTTACTTCTAGAAATTAAATACTAATCCAGATTTTTCTTTATATTTTTCAAAGTTTATATATACTGGGGTAGACAAAAGAAATGGCCTTCCTTTTGAAATGTTCTAAATTTGTTTTATTAGATAACAGAAAAATGTGTTAAACTATATGTTTTTAGACTGCACTTGATGAGATGTGTTAAAATATGTAGTTATTTTTCTTTTTTCTTTTTCTTTTTTGTTCATCCTTGTAAATATCACACCTAAGAAAACTTCTCCTTTGTGGAAAGTAAAATACAAAAAAATCATTCATAGAAATACCATATTGCCCCACATTAATGCCACTGGAGGGCATTGCAAACTTCAAAAGGAGGGCCACTAATCAGAGACTTGGTCATATGGCAGTAATTCTACTAAAAACAAATATATTTATAATAAGTGGTTGCAAATGTGTACTCTTTATTTATAGGCTAATTATCACAAGAAGAACTAAGAAACTACACCAGGTGTACAACACTGTTTATGATAAAATATAACTAAAATCATGAAAATTCAGATAGTTACAAAATCCAGTGTTAAAATTAGGGTTTGAAATAATATTTGAACTCTCATTGAGTGTGTTATAAAAACATATAGTTTTACATATTATACTTTAATAAATGATATAACAAATTAACAATATTTTCAATGGTGGACCACTTTTTTGTCCACCCCCTATATGTATATACATAAAACATATTGCCCCAGTTAACACCCTCTCTCTAATTATTATCCCCCCCCAGTTGTAAAAATTAGCAGTCATTACTCTCAAGTGCGATTTTCAAAGACACTTTGGTAGTGCTGATCAAAGGAAGTTGCCTGATACATGACAGGACTGCTTCAGAGAGTTTTTTGACACTTATAAGCAATGATTGCCACATTTAATGTGATAGTGAGCACTGATGTTTACAACAAAGTTAGAAATAAACTTTATATATTTGCTACCACTTATTACAGATATTTCTTTTTAAAAGAGCTATTGTCATATGACCCAATTAGTGTAATTAGTAAATGCCCCTTTTGTAGTTTGCAGTGTCACCTAGTAGCATTAATTAGGGGCAATATTGGTATTTCTAGAAATGTTTGTTTTTATTATTTTACTTTCTTTCTACAAAGGAAACTTTCTCTTCAATGTGATATTAACAAGGATGAGTTTAAAAAAATATGGCTACTTGGTAAGTGTTAACGTGTTTAGTGTCATACTAGATCAACCTATGTTACTGTGTGTGTGTGTTAAGTTAGATGATCTGGAAAGTAAATTAAAATTGACATAAAGTGTTTGTTTTTTATTAACTTATCCACTAAAAAGTAATTTATTGGCTGCCATCAAACAGTAGTTTCATTGAAAAATATATTAACTTGAGGGAAAAACCAGGCATTAAAATAAATGTTTTACAACATACAATATTTTTTTCTATGTTTTTAGTGAGAAAGAAATCAAAGAAGATACCTTCTTACCACCTTATGCAGCAGGAGAACTTGGAATTATGCTCACTGAACAAATGAGAGATTCAGAAGCTATAGAATGGCTTCGTAGAGCTAGGTTAGCTTTTATTTTACTTTAGTATGGAGTTATAACAACTCTTTCTTCAACATCTTCAGAAATGTTGCACATGCTATGTACACTTTGTTTTAACATTAAACTGTGGTATCAAGTAAATGTTTTGAGAAATAAAATGGATGATTTAATAACTGGATTAAAAAAAACTTGTAAATTTCTATATTAATTAGGAACTTGTTGAAATAGTGCACAAGTAACTATCACAACAAATCTTGCAGTTTGAGAACATGATTGTTAGAGAAGTGTTTCAGGCAGCTATCTCAAAAAATATGTTGATGTGACATTAATAATCAAGTTGTTGATAATTATACATCACCAAATGTGTTGCTTCTGTGTGTATCTGCTAGGAGCTTTGTTAAATATTATGCTGGAAAGGTTTCAAACTTGAAGATTTCAGCAACTCCATTTATGGTATTTAGCCTAATAAGGCTGAACATTACATGTAAAACATCTCTGTAACCACTTACCTAATAAACATTCCTTGTAACCATCTAGCCTAGTAAGGCAATACTAAACATTCACTGTAACCACCTCACCTAGTAGAAGTATATGAACATTTGCTTCAACTGCCTAACTCAGTAAAAGATTGCTAAATACAGTCATTGTTATGAAGTATGTGAGTAAGGGGCTGGTAATTAAATGTTGTCATTGTGAACTTGTAGTTTGTGAGTTTAATGTACATTATTATACATGCCCGAGGTGCATCATTCTACAGTATTGACTGAACGATTCATTTCTCCTCTACTTTAAACTCGGTAATAGCATACCTGACGTGATTTAGAGTAAATCAGTAAAAAATGTTTTTTTTATGATTTAAATTTTTTTTATAGTACAGTACACATTTTGATTAAGGTAAATCTGTTGTACGAGATTTTTTTATTTTATACTTATTGGATATTAATATGGCTGTTTCACATTTCTATAGACACAGTTATCATGGCTACCTCACTGAAGTGATGTTGCACTTTCGATTACATGCTGCCAGTAAGAAACTACAAGTGAGGAGCAGCCTGGACCTTCAAGAGACCCTGACTCCTTCTCCACATCTCTCTCCTCCTTCTGGCTGCTCCTCCAGGGTCAGTACTCCTGAGAACTTGGCATTCTCACCATCTGACCTTGAATCTCCACTGGTCACCAATTCTAAAACCCATATGGTTCCTCCCAATTCTTAATAGCCAGCATTCAAATGATAAACAATTTGGTAGTTGTTTGTATTATACCTGTATAGTTCCAGAAAAGATGATGGATGCTTCCTAATTTATGTTGTTTATAAAACAACAGGTAGTACAGCTGATATTTGAATAGATGTTTAATTGCTAGAACATCTTACATGTTTTTTTAAAGCCAATGAGCTTTTTCTGCTATTTTGAAATAATCAACAAATGAACTAACAATGTGAGGGAACTTGTATTATGTATAGGTAGGGCTTGTTTTAGAAACTACAGTGAACTTGCATATTTTTTATCAAGCACCAGTTATTTTGATTTTAAGCTTGGTTGACAGTTAAACTTTGGAAGATGTGATATTTTAATAGCAGAAAAGGATGTTGTAAATAACTGAATGTTAAGAGGAAGTAAACAGTAGCACAGAGGTTAAAATGATTTGAACCATTACAAAGCAGAATGTGTAATCATAAGTTACTTTGTTAGATTATTATGATGTGTTAATTACAGATACAGAAGTTAAATGTATAGTTGTCTTTTAGATAATGGAATATGGTAGTCACCTTATTTACTCTATTGGAACGGTTTATTGCCATACAAGAAAGATGAATTAATTTGGCACTGTTCTAGGGTGAATACATACAGTAGTACATGCACTTCTCCTAAAGATAAAGCTCGCTACATCTGAACTATCCTGCCATGTAAGAAAGTTTACCGCTTATTTTGGGAAGTATATTACGACAACACAGGAAAACTTCTTTGATCTGAGCTAACTAGTTAAAATAAAACTCAGTTGATCATAGTTGTGTGTCATTGTATAGTAGTGCTATGAACTGAGTTGTGTATTGCTATATGGTAACATTTGTAATCTGATATGTGTCACTATATGATAACACTTATGATTTGAGTTTTGTGTCACTATATACCAGTGCTAATGACCTGAGTTGTATCACTATGTAGTAAAGCTAGCAAATTGAACTGCTTTAACTGTATCTTAACACACACTGTTATGGGTGTTTATTTCAGTGAAGTGAAGTTACTTGGTATTAACTCACTCTTACTGTAAACAAAACATTCAGCTAACATGTGAAGGTTCACTTGATCTGAGCTGTTTGTTATCACACAGGAAAACTCGCATGTAAGTCTATGCTCTAAATTCCTGAATGTTGTTGCATAATGTTTGATATATGTACAAATAACATTACTTAGTTCTTAGAACAATTATTTATCTGATAGTATAGAAAGTTTACTTCTAGATTTCATGAATTACTATTTTGATAAATTATATGAATATTGTAAAGAGAGTGAGAGAACTAATCTATTATTGTAGAATATTTACCAAAAAATATTAAATTATTTAGCTAAGATAGCATCAGGTTTGAATTTGTAAAATTAACCTCTTCAGTCCTAATAGCGTGTGTCCATAGCTATTTTAGTCATAACTAGTCATTAAGGACTTAGCTGTGATATGTAACTGTATTTAGTGACACAACCATGTATATGTACATGTTTATTACTTGTGTAAGAAAAGAAAAATACATCAGCAGTGGTAACCTTGTTTAGGTTTATTTCTTGATAGGCTTTGTTACACAGTAAATTTGTCTAATTAGCAACTAGAAAATAGGTCACTGAAGTTGGAAGATTATATGGATTTCTTTAAAATCATTTCTGATTTGCTGTGAACTTTTAAAATGCATTTGTTTTAAGATGCTTTTTTCTTTTTTTGTTGTGTGAGAAAATGTTATTAGAAATTCATGAACTTCTGTAAGTTTATTTGGTTCTTTTGTCATTTGTGCTAAAATATTGTACTAAAGATGTTGAATTACTTTGTATAGATTTAGTTGGTCACAGAGAAACATTGTATTTAAACTTGTTTCGAAATGACCAAATCATTGTATATAAATAGTTTTCAAATTCTTTGTGAGGTAAGTGGTATCATGATAAAGGTATGAGGGTTTTTCAAAACACAGTTGTTAATAAGTAGATTTCATACAATCATGGCTAATTCATTTGAAATTAAACAGGTTCTTTATGAAGGATGGCGGGCATTTGAAGGCAGATTAATTAAAAAATAGATTTAATAAGATTAATGTTTGAAATGACCCATTGTTAAATATATTTTTATTTCTTGTAACTACTGATGTATGTTCTCTGTTTTGTATTTTGACTTAATGTAAAAGAATAACTTACAAGTACCAGCTCGCAGTAATGTACAGTTAGGCCACGTACTAAGAAGTGTCCACTTTAGTTTCAACAACTATGTATATTATTTTAATTTGAGAAGGATCAGAGTTGTCTAAGTGATCACTATTTATTATGAATGTTGCTACTGTTTTATTGTAATGTTCTGTACTTAGTTCAGATTGTAAGATTATTAAACTCAGGAGATTTATCTGAGAATTGCTCCTTTGTGTCAAGTCTGAAGACAAGGAATGCATGAGATGATTATCATGGTTCGATTCTTCTTGGTAGTCACAGTAGATAGCTTGATGTGGCTTTGTTATACAACATACAGTTACAGCAAGATATACAAAATTGGGACATGTTGGAGTGTTAAACATTTCTATACTAGTAATATCTGTTCTTATAACATTAAATTTGTCATTTCTTTTCTTTGATTAAGTATCATCCTGTAGCTTTTCAACCTCTGTAGCTACGGGTAGAGCTGTTGGTGGCGAATCCATTAGGGGACCCATCCCCTATTAATTAATATCCAACCGTTTTCATGGAAAGATAGAACATCAAATATCATCTTTATAAGAATAAAATGTTTAATTTGTAAATAAACCTAAAACTTACATGACATCAAGGTAAGTGTAACATGTTTGTCTTCAACTTGAAAAGTACTCTTGCTGGATAACAGACATGGTGGCCTCCCCCCATCTTCTCATAATTCTCGGATCTGTATATATTTGTGAACTTTTAACCCTTGTAGACGAATGTTTAGAACAATTCGAAAATTCAAATTCAGCAACCTTTTCCGGATATTCTTAAGCGGAAAATGTGTAAAGAGCCGTTAAAAGTTCAGAGAGGCCCAGACCATTTCTATCTTTTGAGGTTCCTGGCTGTGATAAAAACAATGATGATACGTTTAAACAGATTAATACAGTCTTAAGAAGAAGCGAAACCTAACTTTAATAATTTTTATTGTACATGTAGTAATTAACATTTAATACATGTTTCTCTAGCCATTTACTGTGCATAGAATCAAGCAAAGAGCGAAAAATAATTTTAATATTTTTTGTTTAACGTATACTTACTAACACTTAAATGTTTTTCTAACTTCTTTTCTGTTCATAAAATCAAGTGGTGAAACTTGCACACGAAATATAAGTGTCTAAACTTGACGCACGGGCCAAATGGCTTTCCTGCCCTTCTATTCTTCTAATTGGCCGTTGGTGTAGATGAAGATAAAGTACTGATATTAAAAGAACCTTCAAAACAGCACCTGCGTCGCAGGATATTCTTCTGATTAAGAATTTTATCTTGTGCATAACACCAAGTTTTTCTTGGTTGATTGAAAACTTGTAATAAGAAACTATTTTTATTCCGAGATTTTCGACAAAAGGACGAATATTTTTGTTGTTGTTGTTCGAATAATTTTTGTTCGATGTAATATCGTGAAAAAGTTTTGTTAACAAAGAGAGAATCGGAGGTGCCTCACCCTCCTGCATCCACCTTTACTGACGTTTAAAATTATAATTAGATGCATTTCGTGTATATTTGCTTTTCTTTTAAGAAGTAAAGTAGGTCATTAGACACATCGTGTCAAAAATATAACGTAGGAAATAAATACAAAATCCCTAACGAACAAAAGTAAAGTGAAGTGCGAGGTAGTGAGCACACGTAACTGAAACCTAACGTGACGCATTTGGTAACAACTTTCTTAGTGTATATCATGCCTTACTGCAGCATTTTTTGGACTAGCAATGTATGTACATACGAGGCATGGCTGCCTTTTCGTGGAACTCGTATACTCAAGCGACATCTATGTAGGATTAACAATTATAACTTTTTTGGTGGTTAAATAATGAAGAAAAACATTATATCTTAGGACGTTACTGAATAACAAAAACGAATGAATAATTTGGTAGCTCACTTATCGTGAAAATAGTTCAGTGTAATACATTGTGTATGAGACTGAGGGTTTTGGAACTAAATGCATTTTTAAATTTGTGTATACAGTTTTGATTAGACCTACGCATTTTAGTGTGTTTCTGTGTATAGGTCAAAGTTTTTGTGCACTGCATAATTTTCAGCAACTCGCTTGGCTTTTTAGAACTTCAAACGAACTGTCGATTTTAGGAAGCCAAATTGGACGACACTTAACACAAATGGTTAGAAGGACGGTTAAAAAAGTGTGATCAATTTTTGATCTGTCATCATCATCATCAGGTAATTTACTCCAGAAAACTTCGTCTCCAGCGCTTAATGCACGATTAATGTTTAAAATATTTCACTATGCGCCATTTGTTTGTTTTTTGAATTTCGCGCTAACCGTCCCTAATTTATCAGTGTAAGACTGGAGGGAAGGCAGCTAGTCATCACCACCAACTGCCAACTGTTGGGTTACTCTTTTACTAACGAATAGTGGAATTGGCCGTCACATAATAACGCCCTCACGACTGAAAGGGCGAGCATGCTCGGTGTGACGGGAATTCGGATCGGTCATATTCAGATAATGAGTCGAGTACCTTAACCACCTGACCATGCCGGGCCTCATGTGGTGTCTAAATAGGATTTGTTTTGAATTTCACGCAAAGCTACACGAGGGCTATCTGCGCTAGCCGTCCCTAATTTAGTAGTGTAATACTAGAAGGAAGGCAGCTAGTCATCACCAACCACAACTATCTTCTGGGTTGTTGTTTTTTTTAACCAACAAAGACTGGGATTAAACATTACATTATAATACTCAAACGGCTGACACGACGAGTATGCTTGGTGGGATGGAGATTCGAACTTGCGACCTTCAGATTGTGAGTCTGGCGTCTTAACCACGTAACCATGTCAGGCTCTATTTAGAGTTGGACATTGCTTTGGTGATGAGAGACCAACAAAACAATGCTGCGGTCAACAAGCCAGAAATCCAGTGTTTGGTCTTATCATTTCCGACCTAATCCTAATCGTAATTTATTAAGAAATCTACGTATGTTTTTTACGTTATTATTATTATCTATGTTTTGTTTACTATTTTGTTTATTGTTATTGTCTATGTTTTGTTTACTATTTTGTTCATTGTTATTATCTATGTTTTGTTTACTATTTTGTTTATTGTTATTGTCTATGTTTTGTTTACGCTTTAGATGTGAATAACTTAGTCATCTATAAAAAGTGTATCAAAATAGCAAAAATAGATATGAAATTAAGGCGAACTCGAGTATTAAAAAAATAACTAAGAAACACGATGATGTAGAGAGATATTTCACTAGAGAGTAGACAAAGAAATGAACAATAATATGAAATATTCGAAAAGCACTTTTTACTTTGGTTAACATTCATCGGTTGGTCAGCAGTAAGCTTACTGACATCACTAAAATCCGAGGTTTGATCCATCGCCGCGTATAAAAGGCAGATATTTCATTACGTATATTTAAACGAAAACAATAAAAACAACATTCGGTTAAGCAGGTGAATTTTTTCTAATACTGCAATAGGAAAGTTACACTTTCAGTGATTTATTATTAAAAAAGAAATATTTTTATTCAAACAAAGACAAAATTTCAATCTTTACATTTTCAAGCAGTTTATAGTTAAATTAATAGCTTGAAGAACTCAGCCTTTGGTATGCTCTTATCAGTTATTCCAGATAAGGATTAAAAATAAATGAAAATGCCAACTGTATTGACGCTATTAACTGACCTATTGGCATGTTACTGAATTTGATTTTCAACTGTTATATTAAAAATTTAATATTTCTGAAGTGTTTCTTATCAGTAACACAGAAAGCAGTAGAACCATCTCTTTCCTAGATTTAGTTAGATGGATCATCCTGTAGCAGTAATGGTCACCCTCAGTAGAAAAATTTCCATAGAGATTAAAGCAACAATGGCATTTATATTTAGATATCCAACATTTTCATTCCTCAAAATTTAAATAAAAATCATATTTTTTGTACAATTTCATTAATTACTTAGTAAGTGATATTTGATAATTTCAAGTCTGTTGAAAGTGTCTTTACCTGGCGGGAAAAAAAGAAGTTATTTCTAGTAAGTTACAGTAATAATGTAAAACGATAATCTGTGAGGAAGAAATAGTATTTTAATATGTATTGTGCTTCATAGATGGCACTGCATAAAAACAGTACTACCCATGCGCAATAATCACGAATGACGAAGAAACAAGCAGCATACAGAGGGAAGTACGAGTGTAAATATGAGGCTGTTAGTTTGGACGTAGGATTGGTTGCTTAAGAACCAGTCGTTTCATGTTTGAGAATGTACGGCAAGTGGTGTTGATTTTAAAAGTCAGATATAAGAGCTTAAATAGTGCAAAACGGAAATGGTTCTCAAGGTTTCCGTAAGACTGTAATTATACAAGTAAACTGTCGGCACCTTTCAGTTAGGTAACATAATAATAGCTACTAAACATTAACAAAAAATAAATGGAGAAAGACATGACTGCAACCTCGTGTGTTTGGTCACTGTCATCTTGGGTGGTGGTCATCACTTCTTTGACTTTGGTGTGTGAGGCGCTTACTGCTAATTCCAGTATTCAGAGTGGTAAGTTTTTAAATAATACTAATAGTCAGTTACATATAAATATTTAATCAGACAACATTCTGGTATATCTTCGCACGATGTTTTTAAATTAATAATAGCAGACGAAAATAAAACTGGTGTTAGAAGTTTCGTCGGTTTATCATTCGTCAGTACTCACGTTCGCATATTATTTATTTGTAAATGTAAAATTCTTAAAAAATGTAAACCCACATCATTAGATTTTTTTAAATATTTTCATAACAGAAGTATTGATTTTACATCGTAAGTGCAGAGGAAGTGAAGTATTATTGTTGGAGTAGCCTAGCAACGTAAACATATATTTTTTGGATAACCAAACTACTGTTGTGAGAAGTGGCAGACTTTAGTTTCAAGGGTGGAGGTAGTTTCACGGTTTGACTGCATGCTATTTTCTCTTCCTGTAATAAACAACAACAAAAAGGTATTATTGCCTTGAAAATGAGTAGGGTTCACGCCCCCATCGTGAAAATTACGCCGATGATTATGACAATAGTTAACAAATTTGTGAAATATGCAAGTATTCTGGTATTGTATTTCGTATTTTGTTGCTGTGGTATTGTGTGAATAATTATCAGCGACGAACTTTGTAATATTGCATAACTAACTTTTAGTATTGGTAGTGTATTACGTTTGCAATGTTTTACGGTGGGCTGCACACAGGTACCCTGGTGGCAGACTTGCACATCATCCAAAATATGGCTTTCACACTTTTATAATTTTGCCTTGAATCAAATCAGACGCCTTTGTCAAAACGAGTAATTATTTGTGTGTTTATATTTTTGTATAATTGATGAGACGAAGATGTTGACCGGAGAAGGAGTTGAATGAGATAACAGGAGTGGGTAATTATGGGTGAATAAGGTTTTCGGTCCCCTTTCTGAAGAATGTCTAATTTCATCTATGAAAAATCTGATAGATCGGATAAAGACTCAGTGTTGAAGGTAAAAGCCTAATATTATTATAAATTATCAATACATGAAAAACTCAGTGTAGGTTATATGTAACTTATAATAAGTTATCAATACGTGGAAAGTTTAGTGTATGTCATATGTGCATATATAATTCGGTCACCTAGTTTTTGCCAGAAAATGAGACGAGTCGCTTTTCGTTATTCAGTAAGAAAGGGTAACCGCTTGTTAGTGTAGCGTATTCATTATGACGTCATTGCTGACAGTAGTACTATTGGCCGTTGTTCAGTATTATGATTTATTCTTTGAAGCTAAATATTATTTGACCATAATGTTAAATGGTTTCTATTGCTGTACCAGTCCTTTTGGATCATTCGTTAAAAAGAATAATACGAAGTTTATGAAAGAGAAAGCGTTTTATTTATTCCACTACTAGTTCTATAATTTTACTTCACTAATGTAAGGTTTGTCGAACGCGATAGGCTTGCTTGCTTACTAATCTGTTCGACGTATTACGTTTCATTGTCACAATACAAACAGTAGTGACAGTAACATACGATATGAGTAATTAACGCACTAATTACACATTAACAGACTGACATAATAATCCAGTTTTCCCTAACTTTATATATACGGTTTGTTTCTTTAATATTCGAGGAGGCCTGACATAGCCAGGTGGTTAAGGCATTCGACCCGTAATCCGAGGGTCGCGGTTTCGAATCCCTGTCACACCAAACATGCTCGCCCTTTCAGCCATGGGGGCATTATAATTTACGATCAATCCCACTATTCGTTAGTAAGAGTAGCCCAAGAGTTGGCGGTGGGTGGTGATGACTAACTGCCTTCCCTCTAGGCTTACACTGCTATATTAGGGACAGCTAGTGCAGATAGACCTCGGGTAGCTTTGCGCGAAATTCAAAACGAACAAGCTTTCGAGGTCACGACAATTACGTTAATTAAGTTGAACATCTTCCGACTAAATAATAAAAGGAAATGTAAACGTTTAGATTTAATAAAAACAGCGTACAGTTCTATTAATTCAGAGGGAAACTATAATAATAAGTACATCATTTCATTATTTTCTAAATAAAATAATGTAAGATTACCTCCGAAATATTATTTGTAAGCATATACATAACTGTAAATTTACCGAATAATCACATGGAACATTTATGTACAATCAGTAAAGACTGACCGAAATAATTCATGTTTTGTAAACAAGAGAACAGTAGTACAAAAATATCGTTAAACCTAATTATTTAATAAACAGATTTTCTTCATCTTAAGCCTAGTAACATAATCTTTCCTGCTGTTATTCATCTGTTTATAACAAATTCATCAAATCTAGTTAATTATTTCTTTCATCTTAAGCCTAAGTGAATAACAAATTATAACTTTAAAGATCTTCTCAACACACGAGTCCCGAATCTCAACAATCACGCTAGGTCACAGCTATTAACTTGCACAAAACAGAAACGTTAAATGCTTCCTGAGCGGTTGTTCATCACGTGCATTTGACAGCGAATGCCCAGCTGTCCCATTACCACGTTACAGTCGTCGCTATAATTGTATGTTACGTTGTTTTCCCACATTTCTTTGTGCGTTTCACGTCTTTTAGCGACGATTGTATGCCGATGAGAATAAAGATAGTTTTCGTAACTTGAAATCAGTGTACCATAAGATTATTATTACAGTGGATTTAGTAAAAAAAAATTGTAGTCGTGTCGAATTGTATACCATTTTTTTATTTTTTACTGTTTAATTTTACCTTTTACGGTGTTTTAATTTCGCTTATATTTTCAAAACTCATTCTTTGTTTGTTAATTACAAAAATCCAAGACAGAAAAATTAGATTTAGAAGAGCTATAATAACAGGGCTGCCGTCTATGTATATTAATCTTGATTTTTAATAGACGTTCTATCGTCCTTCAACTGTTACTGAGAAAACATGGCATTATAATTTTCTAAACAATTTTGTTACAACGTAAAAGGAAAACATCCAACCTCGAAATGTATTTTTCTCATATAAACAGGTGAATATAGGTGGAAAGACAGAGGTATGCATGACTTATCCGGCAGATAAAATACTCTATCAATATCGAAGCTGTGTTATCAATCCACTTATGTAAGATGTTTTTTATTACCAGTCAAATTTTGACTCTGCAAAGTGTATAACAAAGCTACCACATATGGTTCGTACGTTTTTCAATAGTAAGTAATTACAACTTCATGGTTCTTTGTTCTAGGGGCAAAAATCCATGTTGGAAGTTCGTGTTTCTTGAGTGTAAGGTTGTTATACAAAATAACACGTACTTATAAACTGAAAACAATATTTCCAGACAATTTACCATCGAAATGACCCTCAACTTTATACATTTAATACATATACAATAGAACTTTATTAAAAGATAAATTGGTGGTATTTTAGCTCAATAATTTGTAAACTCCCCATCGTTGAGCCAAGGTGTCGATTTTGATTTCTTGGTTTTCGTGTAAATTGATATAACTTTAATATTCATAAGAGGTCTTTGTACAGACCAAACCACGGTTGTAAGTGTTCTAGTTTCCTAGTTTCGTTTCACATTTTCTTCGTGATTGGTATTGCTTTCTTGTTGGAAGATAAACCAATTTGGAAAATGCCATGATGGATAAAAATCTGCTATACACCCATCAGCAGTCAGGGTGCCTTCTTGAGACATCCAGTACCGTTAGTTGAAATGCTGCTCTTACCTGTATTAATCATATAGCATGCCTGATAATAAATGTTGTACGTTGACCATGCTAACATTTTCCTTTCTCCCATCGAACTTTATCTTTTATTCTTCCTACACAATTTAAATTGTATAATGTCTATTTTAGGTATTTTGCATCGTTTTGCTCTTAAGAAGAAGTCCTTTAGCATACTTGTAGAGATCAGTTTGTTCTAATGTGTATTTTACTAGTCTGGAAATAACTTTTTGTACCTGTACTTACAGTGAGGTTATTACCTGCTGTTTTATTGTATACCTTGAAACAGTTGACACCACTTTGGATAATTTTGGATTTTCAACCTCGATTACCTTTATTAACAACAGTGCTAGTTTTGGGTTCCCTCTGTTGCGTGTAGGAGGCTTCGCAAGTCAGATTTCTGCGGACTGCTCTCTAACATTTTTGTGCTGAAGATCCGTGAATGTACTACTTATCATACTACTGTTGAGACTAGTCATATGACTTCCTGTATTTTTATAGGCATTATGCTAATGCAGTATCGTCTGATTGGTTGAATGACAGCCAATAAGAGTGTATATATTATCAACACTTGACTGTACTCTGCAGTTAATTTTCGTGCTATAAAGGGAAGAGCAATTGAACCTTATATTATATATGTAAAAACGGCTGGTATGGGTAGAGAAGGCACTATGTAGAGGAGTGAACAACGTTTCGACTTTCTTCATATAATTTTCTCTACAAGTGGGTTTTCTCGTCATCACAGATTGAACCTTATTTTGTACCATTTATTTGCCGTCTCCATTTCAGTACTGCTGTATGTACTGTTACATTCTTGGTGGGAATCTTTAGAGAATAATGCCTTTTCGTTGTTGTTCTTTCTGTGTACACGTGTTTACACACACAAGTTTTAATTTTGTTTCGTCTTCTCTAAGCGCTCATCATACCTTTCTGAAATTGATCTGTTGCCGTATATATCCAGCTCACCCGTAAAGTTTTGGTATTAAACGAAAGGCCTCTTGAACAAAGAACTGTGGGGATAAAATATACAACGTAACTTGTATATTTGTTCAATTCATTGGTGACATAAATAGAGTTTAGACCAATGATATGTCTGTCTTATCTCAACTAGCTTGATGTACCTCGTTAACATTTATTAACGTAGCAGATATGGAGTGGTTGACATGCTCTTACATTACCATTTACTTTCACTCCTCAGTTCTTCGAATTTACAATCACAGGGTGGGATATTTTTAGTGTAGAGGGCGCTGTCGGAAGATGTTCTTGTCTCATAATGTCTGGTTACCTATTTTGTTGGGTGTTAAACCCGTAAATGTATCGTAGTGTCACCAACCACTTCAACTACAGACGCAAAATGGGTAGTCCAATTTTCTGTGACAGCACACGTTCTTGTCCTAACGTCTCGTGACGCGTGGGGTATCTGATGACGTATCACGTTTGTGACGTGGGTGTCAAATGCTACCAACTGCTAAATGAAACGGAATCGATTTAGAGGACCAAAAGAGAAATATCCATTAATATAATTTTTTTTTAAACAAGTCCTATTTAACAGAAACACGAACACCGTGAATAAAAGACGATAAAGACTTTTATCTTCGCCGAAAACAATTTAAGATTTTCTTTTTGATCAGAACACTTCGTACTTTTTTATAAATGTTTTTATTTAACAAAAAATATGGCCTAAAATAGTAAGAAAATATACTTATTTCGAAAACATATCCTTATTATACACTTCGTAATTCTCAGAATATTTCAGGGCTAGTTTGTTTTCTCAGTCGTCGTTGAAACATAACGGTACCCTACGCATGCGTAGAGGAGAAAATTATTCTGTTTTCATACATAAAGTATACTTTAATATGATAACTGCACGTATATGTGGGTAAGACACGGTTGTTAATATTATTTACAAGTTTGAACTGATACAGCAGTCTTACAATGTTATGCGTGTTCGGATCTCCGTCACACCAAAAATGCTTGCCCTTTCAGCCGTGGGGACGTTATACTATAACGGTCCATTACACTATTTTTTCGTAAAAGAATAGCTCAAGAGTTGGCGGTGGGTGGTAATGACTAACTGCCTTCTCTCTCGTCTTACGCTGTTAAATTTTAGGACGGCTAAGGCAGGCAGCCCTCGTGTAGCTGTGCGCGAAATTCTAAAGAAATATACGTGATGCAAGTGGTCGTCAGTATAAGAGTTGGTGGTGGGTGGTGTTGACTAGCTTCGTTCCCACTAGTTTCTTAGTTTGTTACTAAATTAGGGACAGTTAAAACAATGAGAAATTCGAGATATTACGGTATACAATTGTCCAAGTGAATCTTGTGTAAAATAACTGAATAAAAAAATACAAATGTAATATAAAAGTCGACCTTCTTTAAATTAAGTAAAATTGAATTTTTTGTTAAAAGCTTACTTGTATACCTCCAGTTTCATAGCTAAATTATTAC
This sequence comes from Tachypleus tridentatus, assembly GCF_004210375.1. NCBI lineage: Eukaryota > Metazoa > Arthropoda > Merostomata > Xiphosura > Limulidae > Tachypleus > Tachypleus tridentatus. The sequence continues at coordinate 121,616,846 of NC_134837.1, forward strand.
GTTTCTAGAACAGGAACAGAAAACTTTCTTTTTAAATTATATAAAATTTTGTGATATGATACATCTATATAAAAAAATAAATGTCTGAAGAAGGAACGAGGCCATTATCACAATTCGTTATGTGGTATCAACATGTAGATATATTAAGTTGATAGTTAAAATTACGTGATCTTTTAAGAATTGCCCCTCTCCCAGTGGCACAGCGGAGTGTTTACCAACTTGCAAAGCTGGAAACCGGTGTTAAAACAAGTGGTGGGCAGAGCACCAATAGCCCATTGTGCAGCTTTGTGCTTAATTACAAACAAGTTATTAAGAATTATATACCCCGTTTAATTTCTTACTTACCCTTCCCCGTGACTCAGCGTTGACTCTGAGAGTTTATAATGCTAAAAACCTGGTTTTGATACTCACAGTGAGTAGGCTACAAATGGCCGATTGTCTAATTTTAGCTTCTAATAACAGATACGGAAACAGTTCTTAATTTCCGAAGTGTAACTTAAATAATTTTGTCGATATAACTAACGTCTACTTTCTCTCATATCCCGAGGCTCTTTCTTCGGGAGCCCGGCATAGCCAGGTGGTTAAGGCGCTCGACTTATAATCCGAGGGTCGTAGGTTCGAAACTCCGTCACACCAAATATGCTCGCCCTTTCAGCTGCGGGGTCGTTATAAATTACGGTTAATCCCACTATTCGTTGGTAAAAGAGTAGCCTAAAAGTTGGCGGTAGCTGGTGATGACTAGCTGCCTTCCCTCTTGTCTTACACTGCTATATTAGAGACGGCTAGCGCAGATAGCCCTCGAGTAGCTTTGTGCGAAATTCAGAAACAAACAAACCCTTTCTCCGGCGGCTCAGCGATAAGTGTGGGGACTTTTAACATTAAAAATCGGTTTTCCATACTTGTGGTGGGTAAAACACATCACCTTCCTGTAGGTTTATGCTTAACAGACAGTTCTGAAACCTACTAATTTGTTGTTTGTGTTTTACGGCACAATGTAAATATTTTGTAGGTTTTAGGTTGACGATGATCTGGTATTACTTGCTTCAACACACAATTAATGTAGAAATAGTTAAACCATTTAAACATTGTGAAAGTAGTTTTACACTGTCATTAAGTCTCTTTTATAATGTTAAAATGCGAGTTGCTTAGGTTTGACATGTAAAAAGTATTCTCTCGTGGCGTTTTCTAACTTCTCTCTTACCGTCTGTGCAGAATATCACTAGTATATAACGTGATCGTCCTTTTAGGACTAAAGTTTTTGTTTCGAGAATAGAAATTCTTAAATCAACGTTACAAAATATCTACTGTACTTAATTCTCCACGTTTTTGTAGCCAGGTGTGCCTACTGGTTAAAATATCCTGAGTGTGGATTCATAGCTCACGTCCCTTTGTCACAAAAATGCGCCTTATTTTGGGGCTGTGGGTGTGTTATAAGGGTGACGGTCAAACGGATCAGGAAAGAATAACCCAAGGTGTTCGTGATGGGTTATGTTGACTAGTTGCTTTCCGTCTAGTTGATTGTTTCAAAATTAAGGACGATTACGCCTTTATTAACCCACAATTGTGTGTAGTGTTACAAAAACAAACCTGGTTTTGAAATCTGCTATAAAAAGTTAGCCCTAAAGCCCATAGGAGACATGTGTAAATATAAAATAGACCAATATAACATGGATCCCTGGAAGCGGGAAGTGGAACTCATAACGTTAAAATTCGGGGTTCGATTCTGGTAGTGAGCAGAGCGCAGATGGCCCACTGTGCATCTTTATGATAATTAAGTAGTGGGGGATGTGATAATAAAAATCTGCAGTTTCGTGTTCTCATCTTTCAGGATTCACGTTATATTTGACACCTTTGCTAAGACTGAGTGTTGTTTCAGAACCTTTAGCACTCCTACGAAAAAAATATTTACATCCACTAAAGTGATTTTGGGGCCTATCAGGCCCCATATATTTTTCCAATAGAAACACAGTGATTTAGCAACATTCATCACAAACAACTTTAGAATGGCTCTGACAAACATTTTTTTTTTTACAATTTGAGCAAACAATTTTCGACTGTCTATCTTTTTATCTGCCGCACAAATGGCATCGTCCTCTTTTTGCCCTCTTTGCAGGCGGTTCACATGAGGTTGTTTTGTCATTATCTTTGCAGTAAATTTCTTTGATTTCAAGCACCAATTGCCGTATAAATTCTCTTCTGGCTCTTGATTTATGTTGACGAAGAAATTCTGGATGTTTTGTCGAGTATAGAACGAAAACATTGTACGCAGCAAGATCTAGAATGTTATAGAATATGCAGACTGACCAGCGCTTTGATCGCCTCTTTGTTGTATAATATCTCACAAGTTGATCGAGAGTGTCGACACCTGCCTTCGTTGCATTGTAAAGATTGACGATTTCGGGCTTTCCATTCTCTTCTACTTCACCAGACTGATGCTGAGAACTCAGTAGTAGCACATATTTTCCTCGTTTGTCTGAGTGCCTGAGAAGAGTGATGTCGTCATGGTAGAAAAACTTTGGTGATAACTCTCTAGATTTTGCATTTATTTCAGGAGGCAGGAATGTTCTTGATTTCCGTATGGTTCCAACAAGGCCTGTTCTTTTTGTTCGTAGGTACTTGGCAAGTGTCATTGTTGTGAAGAAATTATCTGTCGTTATTGCCCTTCCTTTTCCAAGAAATGGCTGACTCAGTTCTCTGACTATTCTTTCTCCTTGATTTGTTTCTGTCGTATTTCCAACCTTTCCAGTATAAATTTGAGCATTGAGGAGGTAACTTGTCTTTGCATCTGTTAGGCACCAAATCTTTATTCCGTATTTGCCTGGCTTTGTCGGAATGTATGTTCTGAAGCCAACTCTTCCTTTGAAGTTACATAGTTGTTCATCCACTGTCAAGTATTCGCTTGGGTTGTAACTGTTTTTGCAATTTTCAATGAAAAATTCCAGACTCCAGAGATGGCGGCATCTTTGATTTCTCTATATCTTTGAGAGTGGATGTCAAATCTGATTTTTAAGCACATTTTTTTGAATTTGTCTTGTGTAATCAGTTTTCGCAAAAATGGCAAACCGAATTCGGTTGAAAACATTTCGTCTATCGATGCATTTTTGGATTTGCTTATTCCAAGGAAAAGATTAGCTGCGATCCATTTCCAGAGGTCTTCTTCAAAAATTGGTTCTTTCATGACGGTGTTTGTTGAGTGAATGATCTGTTCCATCATATTATCAGAAATGAAAATTTTGAATGTTTCGAATGGTGTAGAGACTCTTGGAGCAGCTTGCCTTGTAATGCCTGGGTTCCCATTGAATATATTGAGAGCTGCGGTTCTTCTGTTGATCCTTGAAGGTGTTGTTGAATAACTAAAATTCTTATCTTTGGACAAAAGTTCGTTCACTGGCATCGTAGTAAGATCTTCTTGATTACTTTCTTCACTTTCAGAAGGGTACGGCGCGATTTGTTCATCATTTTTGGCTTCAGAAGGATCATCATCACAACTTTCAGAGTAGTCTTCGACATTATCATGTTCACTTTCATCGTCGGATGGTTTTGTCAGTAAATGTACAGCTTCATCAAGAGGTATCATTTTTGACATGGTTTGAAGATTTCAGCTCCTATATATATATATATATAGGATTTGTGGATTCTTCTAGAATATTCTAGATTATTCTAAATACTTCTGTAAAGTTTCTAGAATGTTCTAGAACAGGCGTGGGCAAACTAGGCAATAATCAGGACCGTCTAAAATTATTGTTGGAGTAGAGTTATTATCCTAAATATCCATCTTTTGAAAAGAAGTTGTAAAATTAATATATTTTTACTATAATTTGCTTTTTTCGGTTGCCCAGGCCTGTTCTAGAATTATTCAGGAAATAGTCATTTTTATGTTTTTTGATCTGGGGCCTAATAGGCCCCAAAATACCCTTAGTGGATGTTTAAAAAAATTTTTTTAATATTATTTCGCGAATGTCTGAAAAGTCAAAATATTATTGCTCCTTAAAATATAAAGGTATAGGGTCAGTTAATGGCAATTTCATTTAAATACAAAATTATTAGCCTAATATTAATAACCTTTCAAGTTGCTCTGGTCCCCATTAGGCCCCAATTTTCGTAGGAGTGTTAAGATATTTATTTGTTGTCAATCCGTAAGTGACTTTCATAGGTTTATCTCCCTGCAGCTTTGTTGTGGACACTGACACTTCCACATCAGTAGTCTGAGTAACATTTAGAACCGCGAAGTCCACCGACATCGTCCATCACGATAGGCTTTGCTAAGAAAAGATGATTTCATTTTGACAGTGGCACACGGAATGGGATGTTTTTTCAGAATTTTTCTTCCTGGCAATAAATCCCACTTACACACATTTGTAGATAACTGTTCTGGTAATTAGTTATATGGCTCTGTTGACGTTGGGCGACTTGAAGGAATTGGCGGGCATTTATAACAGGAATTAATAGAAGCAGAGTTTAGCGCCTGTTTTTCGCTGTGGTTTCTGATTTCGTGGAGCATCAGAGTGAATATTTTGGGTGCACCTACTCCGAGTGCTGCACTCTGGAGGCTGGTGCCTCTCAAGGAGAAGGATTTAACCCTATATGCTTTTCAAGACTTTTTCCCACAGTTCGCTGATGTTGTTGCAGTCTGGAAGAGTGCCCCAAGCCCAACATCATCATCATCTAACATATAACCACTACTTAACGAAATATAATTGTAATGTAATAAGTGGAGAATTAAAATTAATACACACAAAACACGAGTTATGTTATTTAGAAATCGTACAACAATAAACAAATTAACACCACAGTTCCATCTAAATGGAACTCTTACAAGTATCCACACCACCAGAGTTCTTAAGGATCGCAGTTGGATCAACATTAAACTGGATACCACACATTCATAGAAAAAAACAAACACACAGAATTTGGAAAAGAGCAAGTTACCTCAGGGGATTTATCAAAAAAACATGTTAAACATGTACAGAACACGTATAGGATCAGTCGTTGAATATGCCTATATAACATGGACAGATGTATAAAAAACACGCATCAACCACTATAGTAAATACAAAACTGTTTAACGAAAGTACATATAGAGTTCCACGGTTAACAACTCCAGTATTTCTACACAACTGTTCAAGCATACCAACTCTATAAGGCAAACTCTTGGATAACGTGCTTCAACTTTATAACAAATATATTTATAAAAATGAACTGATGACCAAACGACAGAGTTACGTAATACGTTACGAACCTTTCTCCTCTAAACATCGCAAATAAGAAACTTACAGGCCAAACAGTGTTTGGCTAATCTAATCCTAAACACAAATTAACTTTATTTTAACAGATTTTATATGTGAAAATATGATTGTGTGTGTATGATTGCTAAGTGTAACTGTATTGTGAACACGGAGTAATAGTGTAAAGTTAGTAGTAATATACGAGTTAATATTACTCCAAGAATTTAACATCGCACGAAAAACGTATTAACGTTAATTACAGCTGCGGACAATAGACAAAGTTTAACATACTGTACGTTATGTTACAACAAAGTAACGGAGGGTTACGACCTAGGGTGTAGTTACAATGGAAAGAGAATAAAAGTTCCTCAGAAGGAGGAAGAGGTCAGTGCTGACCCTTCCTGGACCAACACGTGGACCGAATCCTGAAGAAGAAAAAGTTTAGTATCTGGACCTCCCGGGCTACCAAGGTTCACTGTGAGTGCCGCCACAGTTTTAGATGAGAGAGGCCTACGATGATAGACGTTCTTAAGTGTTAGATTAGAAGAAAGGCAACTAGCCAGCAACACCCTCCGCCATCACGTTGGCTATCTTGATCTTACTGAACAATATAATTTGCAATGTTTCTACCCTGGGGAATTAAAATCCGGATTGCAGTGTCGTAAATTCGGAAACTTACCGCTGACTCGCTGTAAAATTATCTAATTTGACTCTTCCGCTGACTCACTGTAAAAGTATCTAATTTGACTCTTCACCGCCAAAATGCACCCACAGACCCCGAAATACGAAGGGCAGTTTTCCGGCAATGAACTTTCGGATTTAACGAAACGAACATTCTCTTATCATTAAAGGTCGCCCCTAATAGCACAGCGATATGTCTATGGACTCGCATCGCTAGAAACCGGGTTTCGATACCCCTGGTGAGCAGACAGAAATTGCTCATTCTGTAACTTTTTGCTTTTTTCTAAAACAAAAACAAACTTATCATTAAAGGTACAGTCGTAGATATGTCGAATACTTCGCGAAGTAGAATTCAGCCAGTAGAGAACGAAAGAAAATTCCAGAACGTTCATTTGTTGCGGTGAGATTATAGGAACGAAAAGTGAAGAGAAAGTTTCGTAGTGTAAGTAAGTATACACTTTACGAGGCGATGAAGTTTCGTCCAATCAATCATTCGACAGACACGAGAAGCATCGATGAAAAAGGACACCATATGTCTGCAACCTTCGGTAGAGATGGCTACTGTTGCCGTCAGACTGTCTGACGTCTACCATCACCCCACAACCCCCAACTACTACTTACAACAATTATCAAATTTGTGGTTATACCAGTGGGTATAGTTCCGAGCTCGTGCTGGTTGCGACTAAAGTAACCAAAAATGTATACCGTTCTTCGGACCACTATCGTGACGTCACCAGCTGAATACCTATAGCAGTTCTTTAAATAATACAATCCTAATTGTGACTGAGAGGCTTGGCTATGATCTTTATTGCACGTGTTTTTAGTTTGGTTTTAAATATATCCATTCGTGCTTAATTTATAGTGTTGGATTTTAAACACGTTGTTGGTTTTTAATACATTCATTTGTGGTTGTAATATTAGACTTGTTTGATTAATTTAAACGCATATAACTGTTCGTAGTATGTTTTGTTTGTGTGTTGGTGGATTGATTAAACTCGCATTAATACGTGCATTGCATCAGGACCATTAACCTATCAGTATTCAAATTTTTAATGTATTGTATAATTTATTGTCTTTGATCAAATTTGTACTTGTTTTTTAGTATATTGTCTTTTTGTATATCTAAACTGTTATTTGACAAAAGTAAGTTACTTGACTGATTGTCGACTGTCATGTATCCTTTGGGACCCCGGGAGAGACGTAAGGGGGGCGGTTTTGGATCTGATTCTTCATATCCGCTTTATCTTGAGCGTTGAAGGCGTACATCAGCTAGACGTGTATGAAACTGAACTAAACTATAAGTTATAAGAAGTCCCCAGTTATTTTAAGTCTGTCTGTATCAGAACCTCAGCAAACTTTGTGCTGGGCCTAATTATCGGCCCGCCATGGCCAGGTGATTAAGGCACTCGACTCGTAATCTGAGGATCGCGGGTTGGAATCCCCGTCGCACCAAACATGCTCGCCCTTTCAGCCGTGGGGACATTATGATGTTACGGTCAATCCCACTACTCTTTGGTAAAAGAATAGCCCAAGAATTGGCGGTGGGTGGTGACTAGCTGCCTTCCCTGTAGTCTTATATTACTAAATTACGGACGGCTAGCGCAGATAGTCCTCATGTATCTTTGCGCGAAATTCAAACCAAACCTGAAAGCCTAATTATCACTTATTGTAACGGGAGTATTTTATTCGTCGTAAGTAGCTCCCGTCGTTGCTGAAAGAAACGATATTCACCGCTATACTGTTGGAAATAATTCGTTCAACATTTCGTATCTCGTGTTTGAATTTAACGTCTTTATGCACACACGTGGAGGCCAAATGTTGAGAGAGAGAGAGAGAGAGATCTGTCTGTAACGTAGGGAACCTCTGGCTGTATTACAGAGACGATAAAATTTCCTAACGATTTCTAGCTATTGGAAAAAGTTCAATAACAGAACAGCTATTTACTCTCACTCTTTGTAAACCTTACCAGAAATTATCTTAAATCTTTTTTTTTTTTTTTTTTTTTTTGCACGTAGCTCATGGCCTGGTGGTTTAGGGGCTCTAGACTCGCAATCTGAGGGTCGCGAGTTCGAATTCCCGTCCCACCAAACATGCTACACTATTCAACTGTGGGAGGACGTTATATTGTTACGATCAGTTCCACTGTTCGTTGGTAAAGGAGTAGCCCAAGAGTTGGCGGTGATCACTAGTTACCTTCCATGTAGTGTTTCACTGCTAAATTAGGGAAGGCTAGAGCAGACACCCTTCGCGTAGCTTTGGGCAAAATTCGACAAACAAATAGCAGCTCTAATAACAATACATGTTACCACCAGTCCACCATTAGCACCTTCTTTAATGCCTTCGTGGTTATTAGTCTTGTCAGTTCACACCCAGTTCTGTGACGTCACAGAAGTAGGAAATCAAACCCATGTGTATACAACCTAGGCCATGTCGATGTAAACTAGTTCATTCGATCTTCTAAACAAATTTTTCGAGGTAATGTTTTTACATTATTTCCTAAAAAAACAAACCTTTGTGCACCAATGTAACCTAAACACTAACTTTTCAAGTAAAGAACAACAAAAAAGAAAAAAGGACATTTTAATACATCTGACCTGTGTTTCAGTGGTTGTTCACAATGAATCGTACCACTTTTATTTTCTTTATATTTTCATTAAAAAAAGTCGTGATTTTTGACACAGTATTTCAGTGCCAAAGATACTTTTATAAACAATGAGAAGTAGTTACTGATTGATGTCCACCACCCCCCACCCCGAAGCGGTAAATTAAGAAGCTCGTAACTCTAAAAATCCGAATTTCGAGTCCATGCAATGGATAGAACTATCCACTTTATCACTTTGCGCTAAAACAGACTTAACTCTAACCTTACGACCCTAGCGAATTGAATAATAATGACAGTGGTGTTTTCAAACCTAAGGATGCGTTGTAAGAGTGACAGACCCCTGTTGTTCGTGATATGGAGTCCTGCTGATGAATAGCTCCTCACTGGTCAGTAGCTTTAACATAAAAAAAAAAAAATCAGATACAGGACTTAAATTTTAAATTAAACTTTGGAAACGTATACAAATATATAAATGCACACTTTCACATTCACAAATAAAACGTTTGAAAAGCTGTAAGCAGTAACTACTTACTAAGAACATAATGGTTCGTTTTTTACTTTTAAAAATCGATAGAACGTTTGTTTTTAAGTTCTAATTTTCCATGTGGCGTTTCCCTTCACTCGGGTGTCAACGATAAGGTCAAGAACTTATGGTGCTAAAATCCGAGGTTTGATTCCCCATGGTGGATAGAGCTTGGATGGCCCATATATTTGGCTTCGAACAAACAAAGGTGAACCAAGCGGCAAAACTTGTTACTAATATTTTCTATAATTTTTTGTAAACAAATTAAACATTTTAGTGCAATTAGATTAAACTTTCGAGCTTAACTATGAAACTACTTCATTGAGACCACACATTTCAGGGAAGAAAATAAGGTAAGTTGCAAACGGTATCTTCCAAGTATCAGTGGCAGAAAACTGACTTGTTCCACTTTTAACTAGTGAACCTTTCATTCAGTAGAGGAAGGTTACCAATAGGAGATGACACGGACGTAACAGTGAATGTTTTAGAAAAAAACGTCTGTCGACCACGTGAGAAAAATGCTGCTTTTGTAAGGGGTCCGCCCGGAAAGAGGCTCGTGCTCCACGTGTAAGAGGGGTTGACATGGAGATCAACGTTGAATACAGAATACGACGGAGAAAAAACGTACAGTTGCGAATAATGAAAAGAAGGAAAGAAATAAAATGGAAAACTTTAAACTAGGTAATAAAATAATTCCATTAGCCATCTAACGTTACTTATCAGCATTTTTTTTTTATCAATCAATCTATGTATTTCTTTTCTATTTATTGTTCTTCTGAACTGGACGTGGCCTAGTGGTTAGCGTATTGAGCTACTGACTGAAAGATCCGAGGCTCGAGGCGTGATACGGCGAGTACGCTTTCCACGTTTAACCATAGATTTATTATAAAGGTTAATGTAGTGTTAAACGGCCCTGTTTGTCTCTATACTCCGCTTGTCTGTTTATTTTGAGTGTAACTGTTTAACTAACTCTCAGTCTAGTTTAATATTATTCATTTCATATTATAGAGTAAACTAGAAGGGTCTATTGAGTTTTAATGTTTTCCAGACTGTATATTCATGGTTCTTTCCCACTTGATGAGCCGTGGGATTTTCTAAGTATCGTTGTGTGACGATACCGTTTGTTTATTGAAGTAAAGAACTAGTGGTGTTTGGATTTATTTTCACTGTACAGGAAATATCCCGTGTCTGAGGCCTAGGGAATCAAGATGGATTCATGTTTGACAAACAAAAGAATTGAAGTTATGAAAATAGTAACACTCTTCCAAACACAAACGTTCCTTATACAGGCGTTGTTTCAGACATATGAAGCGAGTTATTGTACCTTTTATCTGTTTTTAATAAAGGTGTGTGGTCCTAGCTTTCCTAAAGTATATTTTACAGTGAGATGGAAGAGAAGGCTTAAAGCAGAGGTGAAAAAGACACTCATGTTGTATTAAAGGGGGGGGAAGTCTTAAAGTATACGTGAAAAAGATACTCCTGTTGTAGTTAGACGTGGAAACTGACAACGACATTGAAGTTTGGAAATTCTTCTGTCATAACGTTTACTTTCAGAGGTGAAAAATCTCCCATCCATACTACTGGAATGTCTACTGTACACCCCTTTTTAAAATATGAACTGGTCTCCATAGTAGATAACTATTCACCTTTGGACTTAAATTCTCGTTTACCAACGTATGAAATAGTTTGAGTGCGGAATGTTACAAAAACCATTTGTTTCAATTTTTACTTTAACCTTCTATTTCTAGGTCAAATGATAAAAATTAAACAGAAACAACTTACGACATATTGAAAATATTAAAGGTTTTAATTATTCGTGCTCGCTATTTAACGCCATCTGTTGTTTTTTATATATTAACAGATATACTTGTGAATGGCAAGCGTGTTAAAGAGGCGTGTAAAAAGCGTTTGGGTGCTTCAAGCTCTCTCGACTCTGATTGGCTGGAAAACCGCGAGAGCGTAATAGTGAGAAACTAACCTATCAAACAGTAGGAAACACTAAAAAGCAAGGAGAGTTATTAGGATAAATAAACTTAACTCTTGTGTTTTTGTTTTTTACTTTCGTTTCTAATTACTACATAATACTTGGTGTTATTTTGTGATCCGTTGAGAGCGAGATTATACATTGACCAATCATTTTGTCCGTTTGTCGGGTGTGTATTCAACGCGGTGAAATTCATTTCACTGGCATTCTCTCGGAAACTAGTTTCCACTAGTTAAAATGATTGTGTGTGATTCAGTATTGTGTAACCCGAACCATTTTAAAACATGTCCACAGAACCTTGTAGTGTAGAGGTTTTAATGTTACAGGACGAACCTTGAACAGACTAAACCCACAGGAGGAAACTGACAAAGTTTAGTCGCTCTTGTATGCGTTTTGGATCACTGTCCAATTTTGTTGTGTAAACCTATCTTGATCCGAGATCAATTGTTAGACAGGATTGACTAAAATTCGATATTATTTGTAATTTCTTTATCTTCGTGCAAGGTTTTTCATTTCTGTTAAGCCATGTATGAGTTCCTAGTGCACATCGTTAATACCCATACCAGCCGTTATGAGACAACTTTACAGACAGTTAAAGATACTATATATATAATCAAATACCGATACCTTAAATCGTTTCTTTTTGTGGGGGGCGGGAGTATGTATGTAGGTGGGATAATGAGTGAAAGTTCAAACTAAACAATGCCCAAAGCGAGAGCCTCGTGCCCTAGCTCTTTTACACGAGTTTATGATTTACTTCAATATTTTCCGAATCTAATAATTGGCAACATAAGCTAAAAAAAGGATGTGATGACGAAATTATAAAAATTTCTTTGCAGTTAGAACATTGTTACAGCAACTACCTAGCAATTAGTGCATTTTAAGTTCTCGAGTCTTCTATTAAAGAAGTAGAAAACACTTCGAACTTGAATGTCGACTGCTTGGAGACGGTGTCATGCGGTTAGCTTAGAAATTTGATCACGTTGTGAGATTAATTACGTGATTTGCCAATCACTACCACGTGGTAGTTACGACTTGTATCAATTGCATGGACACTGTTGTTTCTCTCAACGACAGTTAGTGTTAAGTAGCTCGTTCCACGTTCTGATATCACGTGAATCACGATGATTTGAACCATCTTGTTACTGGTAAAGCTAAGAAGAGTTTTATCTCCCCCCTGTAGTCTCCTAATTATGTACGTATTTGTTTTATATATCCTTGGCTCGAAGTCTAACTCGATACCCCTGGCAATTCCCAGTGGGGACACGTTTTTAATAACAGCGAACAAAAATAAAACTAAACGTAAAGAAAAAAAATGTTGTTTTGTTGTTGTTGAATTTCGCGCAGAGCTACACGTGGGCTATCTGGGCTAACCTCCCATACTTTAACAGTGTAAGTCTAGGGAGAATGCAGCTATTCATCACCACTAACGAATAGCCGGATTGATCGTCACATTATAAGCGCAGAGCTACATGTGGGCTATCTGGGCTAGCCTCCCATACTTTAACAGTGTAAGTCTAGGGGGAATGCAGCTATTCATCACCACCAACGAAAAGCCGGATTGATCGTCACATTATAAGCGCAGAGCTACACGTGGGCTATCTGGGCTAGCCTCCCCTACTTTAACAGTGTAAGTCTAGGGGGAAGGCAGCTATTCATCACCACCAACGAAAAGCGGGATTGATCGTAACATTATAACGCCCCAAGGCTGAGAGTGCGAGCATGTTTGGCGCGACCTTCAGATTACGAGTCTTAACCACCTTGCTATGCTGGGCCAAATTAAAAAAATATAAGGGGATTATTATTGTCAGTTTATTTTATCAGTGAAATTAGTTATCAATATAATTTATTCTGTGCTGAAATTTGTGCTTTAACAACAACAACGGGCAAACAAACATCGGTTTTACGTAATAAATACGTAAACACACTACGATTTCTAGAAATATAATCTTGTCTGAGCTCATAGAGGTTTGTATAAACTAGGTTTCAGTGGGTAGACCCTCGTTTCGTGATAAGATCTTATAATTAAGGGTTTTGTAGCTAGGGGTCGCTCGACTCCCAGTCTGTGGGTTGCGGGTTCGAATTTTTGTCACCAAACATGTTCACCCTTACAGCCTGAGGACCCGCTGTTTGTTGTTAAAAGTATCCCAAGAGTTGGTGGTGGGTGGTGTGGAGTAGCTGCCTTCCTCCAGCATATCAGTACTAAACTAGGGATGACTAGTGCAAATAGCCAGTCCTCGAGCAGCTTTACGCAAAATTTAAACCAAACAAACTACATTTTAGATGTAAGATTCAAAAATCGAAGTGTGAGTAGCAGGTTTGAGATATTTCTTGTAATTATTGGGGAGTTTGTTTATTTATCTTTCCCGCCATTTTCGAAAGCTGAAGATGCTTCGATAAAGGAGTAGAGGAAGAGGTAGAAAACGTACCTCATTTAAGTTCACGAGAACTATCGAATTTATCCTTCCCTTTATAGTTCGATTTCAAGGAGACATGTCAGTTACTTGACTTCATATAATACTTCAAGAAACATGTTTGTATATTCTGATGGCAACGTGGTGGTATAAAATTCGATTAAAATTTATCTACACCCTTGTGCAAATTAATTGAAACAAATGGTTATTTTACAATATTTTCAGCCTGGCGGCCGGTGTAGGCTCGCTGGACCCGCTGACTTCCTTTAATAGATTTTTTCACACAGACTGCGTCATTAGCTATGTTTTGCAGTACGGTCGATATATATTTTTGGGATATATGACAAAATTTTGAGGAATATTACGTCATTCGAAATTGCGTTAGAAGGGCAAGGAGACCAGTCAAAAAACAACTTCTTACCAACTCCATGAAGAAAAAACGGTATCAGTGGGGTCTAAAATACAAGAACTGGACGCAAGCGCAGTGGAGGAAGGTGTTATTCAGTGACGAGACTCATTTCTTCGTACAGAGTCAAAGAAGTCTGCATGTTCGCAGATCTCCAGGTGAGAAACTTTGAGAATCTCACATCAATCAGTTCGTAAAACATCCCTTGAAGAAGATGTTTTGGGGCTTTTTTAGCTACTATGGCGTCGGAGGCTTATATATCATAGAAGGTATGATCCGAGGACCACAGTACATTGAAGTTTGGCAGAGAAGAGTCGTTCCAGAATTGAAAAAGAGATTTCCAGATGGATCTGGCATTTTTCAGCAAGATCTGGCTCCGTGACACACAAGGAAACTTGTGAAGAATTTTATGGCTACAACGCGAATAAAGGTCTGGACTGGCCTGTAAACTCTCCGGACATAAATCCTATTGAAAATCTTTGGGCGATTTGTAAAGAAAGACTTTGGGGAAAAGACTGTACTACGAAAGATAAGCTAATTGAGGCCATAATTGAGGTGTGGTACCACGATCCAAAAATTAGTAAAGATTGCAGTTAACTCGTGGACTCGATGCCAAAGCGGATTAATGATCTTCTGAAAAATAAAGGCGGTTATATCATGTATTAATTTGTGAGTAATTTTTGGATTCTCAGTAATAAAATGCAAAAAAATTGAAAAAAATCATAATTTTCCGTCTTGTTTCAATTAATTTGTACAAGAGTGTATGTAATAGAGGTATCTGAAAAATAAGGGCCCACGAAACGGTGGGGACAAGCTGCCTAACTAAATTGACCTCAGACTTATGAAGTGAAAAGAGAATTGTAATATTTAAAAGCATGGGTGATCTATACCTATAAAATATCCAGTATCAAAATTTTCCTTTCCCCTTTTTTTTTATTAACTGTACTTTTGTGCACCAGAAATACCAAGCGTGGGGTGCGAGTATACCCTGTTTAATTTTCTTACTCATCAGGATCTCTATCAACCTACCTTCAAATTGAATTATTTCAGACAGGATTAGAGTAAATTATTCTTTGAGACCTTGGGCATAGTGAAATGCATCAATCGGAAAGGTTTGACCTCTTGAGTCTAAAATTGTAATTAGAACTTAAACTATGAGCTAAATGTTTGTACTTAAACGACGCCACCAAACTGAGATTCGTTACATGAGCCTCTTTGCCGCACCTAAAAAGTTGATGTAAACGGACCAGTGGGTGTTATTAGCTAAACTTATCTTCTGGAGTTAGCTTGTTTGTTTGTTTCTGAACAGAGCCACTGTGGACAATCTACTGTGTCCTCCGCGGGAATTAAACTCCGTATTTTAAAGTTGTAAGTTTGTAAACTTGCCGCTCTATAGCCAGGTGATCTGTGGTTATCATACCAGTCTCCGTATTCGTCACATGCGAGTATACAAGTGGAATAAAAACTAGTATGTCCGAGTTAACTTACAGCTACTAGAAAAACGGAACTATACTTCGAAAATAACGTAATAGGCGTACGTCCCTGGTAGTGAATGTCTTGTTGAACAAAGCATCCAGCTGTGCGAAGTACAAATTAAAACATGTTCTACTTACCGGAGGTTATCATAACAGATGGAAGTAATCAAAATAGGCGTGGCGGACTTGAGTAAATTCACACGTGCGAGATTATATATAAAGCCGCTATGATATTTCATTCTGTGTATACTAACAATCGTAAAGCATAATACTATGTGATCATAAAATCCGGCAAGCTAAAATAAGCAAGAAAATCACATTTTAACGAGAGTTTAGTATTGGAGCTTCCAAAGTGTTTATCGGTTCATCTTTTACAAAAAGTCATGTTAACACCTAGTCTAGAGGACCTGTTATCAGTGATAAACCAATCATTGTATGCTAAAAGATTGTCTTAAAGTTATGTTTACCATGGTATAGTGGAGAACCTGTTGTCAGTGATAAACTAGTCCATATACACTAGGAGAGTGTCCTAAAGTTATGTTTACCATAGTATAGTATAGAACCTGTTTGTGATAAGCTGGTCCATGTACAATAGAAGAATGTCCTAAAGTTAAGTTCTTGTAAATACATGGTTGTAAAGTGCTTTGTTTGTATACGTTATGGAAACAGTCACGATGAGGTTCCTTTGAAAGCTAAAGTGAGGAGAAAGAGAAATCCTCCGAAAACGTTATTATCCAATAATAGTTAAAGAAGAAGAATGAATAGCAAAGCAGAAGTAAAAATAAGATGTGTTGTTCTTGTGTTATGAATTACACATAATGTTTTTGGTGTCATGAGTGCAATATAATTAACCTGTGTAAAGTCCATGAACTAATTTAAATACACATATTAACTTATTCTTTTTTTTTTTTTCTATCACTGGGGACGGGTACTTGTAAATAAATGTTTTGTTATTAATTCTTACCCTCAAGGTCTGATTTGTAAATATCTTAAATGAACTTGATAATACTGTAATTCTGCGAATATAATACGCGCTCTAATCCTCAGTCTATATTTCTTATCACCATAACTGATATTTACCTAGACTTTCACATTGCTGTTGTCAAAGTAGCACTGACGACGAGAATGTTCATGTGTTCTGTGATTAATTGCGTATCCGTCGTAGTGCTTGCTACGACCAATAAACTAAACGTTGGAGAATTTGAAAGTTACATCAAAGGCGATTTGTCATTTTGTATTTTCAAACATTAAGTGTGCACATAAATAAATATTAAAAGTCATGAGACTTACTTAGTTTCTAGATCATTATTATTTGAAAAAATCGAGTTCAAAGATATTTCAAATGAATTAAAACTGGAGCCCGTTCTCATTTCCAACTTAGAAAAAATTAGTATGACATATCTTAGAGACATAACCTTTCTAGTAAGTATGCATTATTGCTTACAACGTATGTCGGGAAAAAATATAATTGTTTTTTTTTTTACCATATATACACATAGGGCCAATGTAGATGAGTTGGATGACCATTTGACCTTGGACTCAAATTTAGACACTTTTTTTTTTTGCATTTATTAAGTTTCACGACTTATTTTTATGTACAGAAAAGGCTAGAAAAGCATTTATTAAAGGTTAAATAACGATAAATATAGGTTAAGTACAAATATTCAAACTAAGTTTCGCTTTTCTCGTCGGCTAATGTTTATCTTCAAGTTTTCACGTCTTTTATTATTATTATTATTATTATTAGTCGGGCTTCACTGAACCTTTGAGAGGGCCTGTATACACAACCTAACTTTTAAATAAGGATTTAGTGAAAAAAATAGTGTATTATATTCAGTAACTAGTGCCCTATTGCTGAATTTGTTTAACAGTTATAACAGTTGTTGTTTAAACAGTTAATAATACAAATAGCACCTGGAGCAGTGGTGTCCCAGGCGGTCTGATATCATCAGAGCTCTTGTACTGGACGATGTGGCCTAGTTGGCACTGGGTATAGCAAATATAATGAAGATATGTTACAATACACGTATCTTTGTTTTTACCCAAGAATTCGTAGAATAAATAAAAAGTAAGTTTTATTAAAGAACGATTATGGTTAAGGTAATATATCACAATCTAGAATACTTAAGGTTATTAGTTTTTGTTTTTTTAGATAAAAATCTAGTAAAACAGTTGGTCCAAAGACAGAATTTGCCAGAGTTAATACAATTCAAAATGTCAGTTTTTATTACCACCGGTACTGTATATACATAAGAATATATTTAAAAGTCGAATTTAACTAGCTAACCACGCCTTGCTCGCTAACAATAAAAGAAAAACGTCTTATTGTTACGAGTGTTAAAAAGATTTTAAACCAACATTAAAGTAGTACGTACGTTTCCAGGAAATCTGGCCATGAACCGATAATATAGGAGTGACTAAGTGGCCAACGATGACGAGGTTTTGGTTTCCTTTTGCTATTCCTATTCTTCAGAATTTCAGACACTGTATTTGTATGTTCTAATGATACTTTAACATTGATTCATAAGTTTGAGGTATAGTTTATATGTTGAGTAAAAAAAGATAAATATAATTACAAATAAAGAAAACTTGAATAGAGCTAAATTGCATTTACCAAGTTTTTAGCGCATTTGTTTTTGTCCTGTAAGATATGATAGTTGATTGGTTCATACGTGCTATTCACAGAGATTAAACTAAGCCACCCACACCCATGACAAATATCAGTCAGCATCGACGTGGTTCTTCAACTGATACATGCATAATCTTGTTTTAGAACTTCGCTGTATTAATAACCTTGCGTGAGGATATCACCACATCTGTATTTGGTGAAGTCAGGACAATGTCATCACTATGTCTGGTTAGTTCAGGACATTGACATCCGGATGTCTTCGCTGGTCAAATCAGGACAATGTCATCACTATGTCTGGTCAGTTTAGGACATTGACATCAGTATGTCTTGTCTAGTCAAGTCAGGGAAATATTTTTATTAACCGATAAGTCAGGGCAAGAGCCATTGTTGTGCTTGGTAACGTCAGTCGTGATTCGTTAGACAGGAGTATGAAAGAGACGTATGTTGTGCTATAAATAGCCTGTTAGTGTGAACAGCCCCTTGAATATAGGTTATTTATAATCTTCAACCGAACCACCGAAAATAATAAGCTAGAGATGATCACTGTCAAAAGATTTCAAAGTGAAAAGATGAAATAAGCGTTTAGCTTAGAAATAACAATTAACTCCTTGTTTTCCTCTTGGAATTAGTAACCATCCTTCCTGTACGTGATGTCAATCAGTCCATCGCAGGTTAATATCCATCATACAGCTGAGTATAATGGAACAAGTGGGGTAAAGTATCTTACTCAAGAACACACCACCATGATACCAGCCACCCGTGAACTCGCAACCATCTGATTATGAGCCCAAATCGCAAAACTACTGAACCGTATTGTCCAAGAAATCATGGTGGACTATATTCTAAACACTAGATGCACGTGGTTAAGATATTTATAACCTGAAGTACGTTTCTGGCTCCTAAAACAATATGCTTAAATGTTCTTTGAATTAAAAATAAGCTTGTATTTGAAATTACTTGGGGTCTTCGGTTCTCTGAGTCCTATATTATTTTGAAAGAATGGAGATATGAACATTGGATTAGAACCTTTAAAAATACAACAGTGGTGTTTAGATCGTGGGGACCAGACCCCACTTAGCAGCATAGTACTCTTTTATTAAGTCGCCGACTTGTTTTAACCTCTAAATTAACGACTTGTTTTTGTACGAGGTTCTTGACCTTTGGGGTCATATTGCATCTTAGTATGTAATGTTTTGTTTACAATACTCGGTGCGCAGAACTGACAGAGATGTGAGTGAAATCAACCATTTAATATAGGAGGAACTCGAACTATAAATAGTGGAATTGTTTACAGTATTGTTAACGTTTTCGTTTAAAGTATTTTTGTGTGACTCTCTTGTTATTAGAGACCATACAATCAAGAAAAACGGTTACAGGTTGGTGCACATCTATATAGTGTATACAAATGTGTTTGAAAAGCCAGTGGGTTCCATATGACTCGCAGTAACCCTAGAGTTAAGTACCACGAATTTCTCTCATGGTTCTCTAATATTCGTACTAGTCCGATACCATGTAGGTGCGCTATTATTCATCCAACTGGGTACAAGTGTTGTCCACGTGTTTGAGAGGACCAACATCAAGGGAAGTCAGGGGATGCATGGGCTACGACTTTATGTAGAATATAAAATATTTGTTGACACCAAATTATCAGTTATAGACGTTAAATTAGGAGCATTATGAAGCTTGACATTGCAGTGTTGCAAAGGAATAGCAGCGGCCGGATATAGACCTTTAAAGTTTGGTTTGTTTGTTTTGGAATTTCGCGCATAGCTACGCGAGGGCTATCTGCGCTAGCCGTCCCCAATTTAGCAGTGTAAGACTAGAAGGAAGGCACCTAGTCATCGACACCCATCGCCAACTCTTGGGCTGTTCTTTAACCAACGAATAATGGGATTGACCGTAACATTATAAAGCACCTACGGCTGAGAGAGCAAGCATGTTTGGTGTAACGGGAATTCGAACCCGCCACCCTCGGATTACGAGTCGAGTGTCTTACCCACCTGGCCATGCCGGGCTCTCGACCTTTATAAACTTGCAAAACGAACCACCTCGATGGCAGCGGACAGACACTGATCTTTTAAGATGATTGACTGTTCTTCGGTCGTAATTAACTGTTCAGCGCAATGAAAAGAAACCTCGTTTCTTTCTAACCGCATTTCATACTTATTTTTATGTAAAGTTGGAAGTTAAATAAAGAGCTATACCAATTTGAACCGAGTTTTTCTTTGCGTCTGGCGTCAGTGAGAACATCCAAGTTTTAGTGCTGTGATGAGTAATTCGAATGTCTGTTAATGTGTTGTTTTTTTTCGATAAGTAAGATATTTTTAGAATCCTCACGAGAGTAGTGAAGAATGTCTGAACAAGAAAAAACACGTGAATTGATAGATTTAACATTCACGCGCTTTGAAATCCAACCGAGTACAAGTAGAGAAAGGCTACATCAGGCTTAACTTAAGGAACAGCTGCTTTGTAGTGTCCCCCCCACTAAAAAAAACGTACAAAGTGAATTTATTTAAAATAAATAACAGAAGAGAAAAATCCACTATCTCACCAGATGTGTATCTGTACAACACCACCTGGTGTCAAACATTATTTACAAATGTATATTTATAGTTACTGTTTATTAGTCTTTGCTTTTATTAAAGACATAAGTACAAAATACTAACTAGCATACGAGGGCTGTTCAAAAAATACGCGGACTGTTTGAATTGCACGTCTCCAGTTGGTTCCAGGGGAATCCGCTTGGTGTCGCTAGGTTCGCACAAATCAGCTGATTACGACGCCGTTTCCCGATTGCAGATATCTTCATTTGTGTATTAGCTACGCGGTTTTAAGTGAAGTGCGATTTTTTCGTTTGGCGGATTTCAGAATGAATGACCTGAAGGAGGAACGACTTGCTGTGAAATTTTGTGTTAAACTTGGAAAATCTGCGACTGAAACTTTTGCTATGCTTAACACGGCTTACGGTGATGTTGCTATGAAGCGTACGGCATGTTTCAAGTAACATGAACGTTTTAAGGATGGTCGACAGTCCATTGAAGATGATGAGCGTCCTGGACGTCCTTCCACGTCAACTGACGACCCACATGTCGACAAAATCAACACCCTGGTGCGGGCAAATCGACGTCTGACTGTCAGGGAGCTTGCAGAAGAGTGTGGGATATCAGTTGGATCTGGTTACGAGATTTTGACCGAAAAATTGAAGATGCACTGCGTTGCTGCGAAATTCAGCCCTCAGAACTCGTGAGTTTTTGACCAAACACTCGATCACTGTTCTTCCCCCCCCCCTACTCACCTGACCTTACTCCTTACAATTTTTTCTTGTTCCCCAAACTCAAAAGACCCATGAAAGGAAGAAGATTTGAGACGATTCCCGAGATTAAGGTAAATGCGACGAAGGAGCTGGAGGACATTACAAAAGAAGCGTACCAGGACTGTTTCAACAAGTGGAAACACCGTTACGATAAGTGTGTGCGTTGGGGAGGAGAGTACTTTGAAGGAGTCCCAGACCTGTAACTTCTAAATAAAGTACATTTTGTTTTATAACGTCAGTCCGCGTATTTTTTGAATAGCCCTGGTATAACTTGGTTAGCGTGCACACAAAAGATGAATCCGATGATTCATGGTTTATGTCTCGTAGCCGGAAAAAAAAGTTCTTCTCGCTTTGGGGCTGTGGTGATGATTTGACATTAAATCCCCACTGTTTGATCCAAAAGATCGTGGCATGTTTTTGTTTTTTTTCTTGCTGCCTTCCCTACTGGCTCAAAACACAGCCAGCTCTACCTATGCTAGTGGCTGGTTACTCGTGTAGCTTTGCGCAACCATTCTTAAAAAACAAAATTATTTCAG